>NC_065541.1:58395194-58612694 GCF_932294415.1 Quercus robur
ACTTCTTGTAGGGGTGGTAGGCCTAGTAGTACATGTCTATATATATTGGGCCGGGGGCCTAATCAGAGGACATGGAGTAGTCCGAGGACGGGGAAACATCTTCATAGGAGTTCATGTTAATGAGTGAAGAGGTGAGGTATGGTCATAAGAGTCCAAGAAATTGATCCGAGGAGGAATGCCTCCTCGACTGATCAAAGCCGAAGTCTGGGGCTGTGATTTGCCTTCTAGGGCGACATTCTAGGAGATTCTACTGGTAAGAATACACATCCAGAAGGTATAGGACAAAGGAGGGCTATGAAATATTTAAGGGAAAGCTACTACCACCGCATTAATGGGGAAGTGATACCTGAACAATAGTTTTTAGCCTTACAGCGATTCCCAAAGACTTCAGGAAGGTGCTGATGTGACAAGGATCAACACCAATAATCTAATCTACACGTGGAGAGCAGAGACGAAAGGAGGAAGATAGTATAAAATAGAAGGGAGGCCCTAAGAGAAAGGGATCGGAGAATTGAGGGAGAAATACTGTAGCAATAAGAACTGTACTTGTAATCAACTTCAAGAAATATATACAAGAACTGATCTCCTCAAACTATGCCAAGAATGATTTTCTTTAGATAAAACCAGTCTACTTTCACTTTATTGTCATTTGGATCCATTATAATTGCTACCCAACTCATTAGAGCTTAATTTTCCAACCCACTTTCTACAAATTCATTGTATTGGGCTCTTTGGGCCTAGATCCTTTTACCTTTTGGGCTTAGGACTCAAATTGCATCCTTACAGTTCTTATCTGATCCAACTATTAACATTTGACACCACTTTTTTCACTTATTACTAAGAGCATTCGCATCCGAGAATTTCAACCTATCCTATTTTACCATCTCAAAAAACTATTTTATCATTTATACCATACTATTTTTCAACACACTTAACATCCTAACTTTTATTTTCCTATTCTACTCATTAAAATAATATATCTACACAATAAAATAATATATCCCTGAACCATATCTATTCTCTCCCATCTCTCTCCTCTCTCTAATTTTACCTCTCTTCCATTGAAAGCAAACCACCTCCACCGTCCAAAAAGGCTAAAAAAAAAAAAAAAAACCACCTACAAAAATCCAATACAAATCAAACTTAGATACCAAAAACCTTAATTTTCTTGGAATTTGACTGATTTCTCAGAAGCCCAGAACTCAAACAGACCTCCAAAAATAAAAACCACTTGCAAAAACCAAATATCAATCAAACCTAATTCCAAATAACTCTCTCTCTCTGCATCACCTCTCGCCACCACCAACACCAACACACCAAACCCACTTCCATCGTTGACCCAACTGCCACAACAACTCCACCAATCTCCAAAGAAATCCAAAAAATCGTGGCCCACCAAGTGAAAAAACCTAGCCACCAAACCCACGCCGACAACCTTAGATGAAACCCATGCCGACAACCACCAAGAGAAACCCATGCCGATCTCTACACCACACCTAAACACTGATCTCTACACCAAACCCCAAACGTCGATCTCCACGCCACCACACTGATCTGCAACGAGAGAGAGAAGAGAAATAATGAGTGGATGGTGGCTTACCATGGCCGGTGACAGTGGGTCAGGCCATAGTGCGGTGGTTATGGGGTTTTGAGTCTAAAGAGAGGGAGTGAGTGAGGACTGAAAGGAGAGAGAGAATCAGAGATTGAGAGACGGAGAGAGAGACATGAGACAGAGAATGGAGGAGAGAGAAAGTGGCAGATATTTATAGGTGAGAATAAAAAATTATTATTCTGTTTTAGAATGCTGCTACAGTACCATTGTAAATTTACAATGGTACTGTAACAGTATTGCAAATTTTTTTGCAATTCTAAACATTTATAAGTCCAGGTGTTGAGTGGTTTTTGGCCTTTAAAGCTAAATCTGTCCTACATATATCATTTGGTAGTCCGGATGTGAATGCTCTAACAATCTACTATATTAGCTGTCGTGAAAATTTTTGTCAATTTTTTTTTTCTTTTTGTGTTTATAGACTTTCTCTTTGATGGAAGCGACCGATTAAGCAATTTTGCATAAAGCTAATGATTGCAATTGAATAATTTAGTCCAATAATCCCCCTTTATGCCTCTATACCTAATTAAACTTTTTCTCCTTTTCTATTGCAATCACCTTTACCTTCTTCTTTTTTTCCTCAAAAAAAAACCTTTACCTTCTTTTTTTTGCTACCTATGAATGCCCAATTCGTTGGGTTGGTGTCTTGGTGGATTGATTTCTTTTTGTGAAAAACGCTAATTCATCATTCATTCCACTAGTTCAACTAACACTCCGAGCTGCAAGTTGGACAGAAAATTATCGTGTAGGCATCAACTGTGACCTTTTCTTTAACCATACCATATATTAGTCCAACTTGTAAATCCAAGCTCGGCCTTATTATCATAGACATCGGGCTATAATTTGAAGTATTGGGGTCGAAGTTAGCTTTTCCTTCATTCTAGCCCAAATTATCGGGGCCTGAAACTTGAGCCCAACTAAGCCTTAACTAGATGTCGAAAATTATGTCCAGCATGAATGGCCTTTTGAAAAATTTTAGGTAAAAAAAATATAAATTTATCTTACTTCTTACCAGATTGAGGGTCAAATTAAGTATTATGATAAATAACCAAGAGCATTGGTACTCAACTAAAATCTCTTGGTATTTTTAGTTGAGACATCTAGGGCTAAAATTCTCTCTCCCCAAATATAAAAATTGAATTATAAAATTTAGAAAATTAAGGTTTTTTTTTGTTTTTGGGTCTATCATAACTTATAATGGCTTAGGAAGTAAAGCTTTAATATCATTAGCTCTTTATTGTTTTGAGTGTTTCACATATTAGAATGAATAGTGTTTTAAAATTATGGATTTATAAAGTATGAATAGAAAATTGTAATTTTTTTTCTCCTGAAAACCCAAAATTTTAAAATTGTTTTTAATTTTAATAACCATTTAAAACTTCTCTACTCCTTTAGCTAAAAGTGCACAAATATTTGTCTGATTGTGGTGTGAATGAAAAAGGTTCCTCCCTTTAACCAAAACCAAACTCACCTTGATGTATCTAGTGAATCTGTGTAATTAAATTATCTAAATTGCTTAATAAAATATTTATTAAAAAAAAAACTCCTTTTCTCCCTTCTATGTTACTAGAATCGTATGGGACAACCCAAACTTATCCAATATGATGAATATGGGATGACTGGATATATATATATATATATATATATCTTTTTATATTTTCTGGTTTATATGAAAAAAAAAATAAAATAAAAAAACTCAAAAATTAAAATGATAGATAAGCTCACTACCAAAGCAAACCCAAAGAGACATAAATATCACCACCCAAAGGAATTTAGCTAATGATATAGAACTGAATTGACTCACCACTCAATGGGATATAAAATATCACCACCCAAAGATATACTCGCCACCCAAAGAAATTCACCCAAGAGATAAAAGTTAATTAAGAAGAAATTCGTCTTCTGAAGCACAAAGCTTTATAATCTGAAAATACACTCTATAATATGATTTTTATTCAATTCAACCAAAAGGCTTATATAAAGCTTAAAACAGGCCTCTAAGCATGGGAGAATGAAATTAGTAATTAAAAACATTACATTTTTAAGACCTTGACTCATGGAAACTATAAACATAATAAATACTTGTCTACCTTGGAGAATTAAAACATAAACGTTGATTGGTGTCTTGGTCTAATGATAAAAAGCTATCATTGGGAACGGACATCATAGGTTGAAACTTTCTCAAAAAAAAAAAAAAAAACCCATAAAAGTTAAATATTCCTTAGAAAACCCCAATTAAATGTTATTTTACTAGATAATAAAGACATTTGAACATAGAACGTAGAACATAGATGATACATGTCACCTACGTGGCTGTTACATAATCTGTCATTCGCTTTTGGATTATTCTACTTTTACTTTTGGTGGGTTGTACAACCTTTTTTTTACCCCTCTTTAGGCCTAAATTTATTTTCCCCCTTTTAAAGAGTGTGAGGGAATTTCACTAGCAAAATGAATTTGGAAATTGAAATGTTCTGAAAACTTTTTTCTTTTTTTCATTTGGCTTGCATCTCATTATAGACATGGTACCAATCCAGTTAGATTTGCCCCCCTCCCCCCCAAAAAAAAGAGAGTTTGGCTTACCTCTAGTACTTTTTTAATTGAAATTTCCTTTTGTTTTAATGAAAAACTGCCACATCATCCATTAACTAAATAAAATGTGGAAATTAAAACTCACTATCACTTGTCATTGTATATTTAAAATAAAAGGGCATGTTTAGTTAAAAAAGTACTAAAGGTAAACCAAACCAAAAAAAAAAAAAAAATGCCATTATAAATGGTCAAATATGCTTGACTGTTGAGAAAGCATGGATCACATGTTCAGAGAATCTAACAACTCTTTTTTCTTTTTTCTAATTTATTTTTTTTGATAAAGAGAATCTAAAATAAAGAGAATCTAAACAACTCTAAACATAGTATTGGGCAATCTTAATCCTTTTTTTTTTCAGTAGCTGTCCCCTTCTCACTTGAGTTAGAGCTAAGCTAACAATTACATTGTGACAATTTGTTCGGTTGTTCCAGCACTTCCTTGGTTTGGTGCCATTTTTTAATTAATAGTTTAATACTATAATTGGGTACATTTGAAAAAGTTGGGATACAGAGATCATTGACTTTACGTTTCAACAACCATTTGCCTTTGATTTTCCTATTGTTCTATAAACACAGATGTAGGCACACAACTTATAAATTAAATTTCAGAAATTGTGATTGTTGGTGTTTTACTAAGCAATAGTTTGGTGACACAAAATTAGTCAAAATTGTTAGCAAGATTTATTGTAATTGGTATATAGCAAAAATTGAATTACATGTGGGTTTATATGAAATCAACTTGCTTCAATCATAATTTATAATTATTTATTTTTTTTTTATTTTTATTTTTATTTTTTTATGAATCAGGATTTCTTTACTTATGACTTATCGCTTAGCAAGTTGTGAAAATATTTTATCCATAACACTACTCTTTATAAAGTGATAAAGTAGGTAATTAAGTGTGCGTTTGGCTCTAGTTTAAAAAGTCAGCTTATTTTACTATTTAGTTTATTTTTGCTACTGTTCATAGACCCCACTACACTTTTTGGTACTATTCACGGGTCCTACTGTACTATTTCAACTAACTTTTACCTTTATCTACAGTACTTTTAGCAAAAAGTTTTCAGTTTCAGCAAAATAAGTAGATTCCAAATAGACCCTAAATAACAAAATCCAGCCACCTTGACAATTACTCCACTGTTACAGCTGAAATTAGGTTTTAACTTTTAAGGAAAGGTCTACTGCTTGCTTGGGATTTGCAATTAAGGGAAAAGTATTATTGAATTAGACTCTTAATAACTTTTCATTCACACAAGGATGCCAAATTAGAATGTTACGATGGGTTTAATTAGCTAAATTAGTAAAATATGTTATCATCAAATAAGATATGTTATCATCAATGGATTGTTATCATCAAATAACAATCCATTGATGCATTGGTCCGATCATAAAGAGTAATAGACAAAGTTTTCCTCCAAACCAATTTAGAAAAAATTTCTCTAGCCCATTACACGGGTATTTTTATAAAATAATTCATATGTATTATTTTTAAAAAAAAATTATATTACTTCTTAAATAAATTATGTGACTAAAAGTCTAAAAGTATACGTGCATGGTTTTATTAATTCGACATAGTGAGTTAAAGGAATTTTTCTCCAAATCAAATTCATGGTAAACTTTTTCCAAGAATAATTGATGTTATAGATTTAAATATTTTTTCCATTAAACAAAGTCAGTATTTATAAATATGAAAAAATATATATTAATACTATATTTCAACCCGATATTATCCCATAAATAGATTACATCATTTCATGGCGATTTGAGGATGAATTGGTCCCTAGATGTTTTAACTCACCACCATAGGCTTCCATTTATCTATAAAACAAGGAGGAGATTTGACTTTATATATATGTGGGAAAAATTAATGAATGCCCTAAGGACATTTGTTAATGAATTAATTTAAGAAATTTTTTATGAGAAAAAAAAAGTAATTAATATTTTGACAGCTTTTTCAAATTTTCATAAAAATAATATAAAAACTTTCCTTAAATTGTTTATTAACCGTTGCGCAAAGAGCACCCGTTAACATAACCGTATATGTGTGTGTATATATATTGGTTTTTTCATAAACAAGTTTGACTTTATTTATAGAGTAACTTGACTTTGCCCAAGGTTTTGTAATTATAGGGGGGCCAATTACTATTATTATAGGGTAGCTTAAATCTTAACTGTGGGAATATTAATATTTGAAGGGAGTTTTGACTTTGTTTAAAAAGTAGCCTTTGGGTGGAGAAATTATAAGGTCCTTATGGTGAACAAGTGACGTGGTCCACCATTCTAATAAAAGACTTCCACCTGTTTAAAATTGTTGAGTTAGAAAATTTTTTTAAACATAAATTGATTACTAACTCAACAATTTTAAACAAGTAGAAGTCTTTTAATGGAATGATGGACAAATGATGTAATTTACCAAATGATTATATAATTTCTCCTTGGGGTGGGGGTGGGGTGGTTTCATTTTGGTTCCATAAATTTGCTTCAACCTAAGAATAATATTCAATGTCTATAAAGGTAATTTTTATCCACTAATAAATGAATATTAAAGTCTTATAAATAAAGTAATACCACAAAGGATTTAGATGTCTTTGTCCAAGGGTCCTCCCATATGGGAGAGAATTTGAATTTGTTTGTGAAAGTGTTAGCAAGATTTTGTTATTTGTTGATACATTCTGAGTGTATAAACACTCTGTAATATTTCTTTGATACAGTGAATTCATCATCTGCTACCTGTAAACAAGTGATTGAGCCAATAATTATTTTCCATAGGAGTCAAGCCAAATATAATAAAGTTCTTTTTCTTTAATTAAAAAAGAACTACAAAAAATATTTTTTAAAAAAAAATTCTAAAATTAAAAGATAATGTTTTTACTATGGTTAAGGGAAATTTTGAAAAACTAGGGGGCCCTCTAGTTTTGCTGCCACTGCCATGAACATATGCTATTGTCGAACCACATAAATTCTTAGTATTTTCTCTTGTATTTGATTGTTTATTAATTTATTTGTTCTTATTATTTCTTTGAAGATCTTTCTAAATCCCATAATATTGGACAATCACTATTTGTGTGAGAGGGCTATCAAGAGGTCCTTTCGCATAACAAATTGGTATTGGAGTTTTCACTTTTACAATGATTTTTATTGGAGATGCTCATGTTGAATCCCTTCTTCACTTTTGATGTATGAAGAAAAAATGAAAAATATTAAAATTACTACAAAATATATATAAATTAAATGTGATGGTGGACTTCAACAACTTAATAAATAAATATTGTAATTACTTTTTTATATTTGTGAAAAATCAAGTTATAAGTCTTATACTTTTTTCCAAAAAACAAAAAAAGTTATAAGTCTTATATAGTAAAATTTGTAGCATCTCTAACATCACTTTCCTTATTTTCCATTAGCAGAAATGGAATTCTATTGTATTTGCTATTTATGACTTGAATTGAGTTTGAACTAGTCTAATTCAAACTAGGGCCACTCACCAGCCAAATTCACACTTCAATCATCTCAAATTTTAATTTCCCAACTTCTTTGAAGTGGTTTGGTCGACATAGGAAACAAAGAAAGGCAAAAGGAATAACATCAACAACATTTAAAAACTTTCAACTTTCAACTTTCAAGAATAGAAATAAAAGAAAATTCTAAACAAGAACTTTTTTCCTACCCTCCATTCTCTTTGTAATTCAAACAAGAGAGGAGACTAGCATAACATATGTTTCCCCTGTCAAAACTTATAAGAATTTGTATATATTTGATCCATAAAAGAAACAAGCTACTTCAAAATATTTCATCGTGAAGAGAGAACACGTTGTGCCAATTGCTTTTGCAGTTTTGCTTGGGTGGTAATTTTTACAATTGCCTCGCTACAAGTCTCTTCTGCTTTTCAAAATCAAAAAAAATTTAAGAGCTATAAAGTATGAAAGTTGGGAAAATAGATTTTTTTTTTTTTTTAATTTTTGGTTTTGAGATACATAAGGGGAGGGAGATTCAAAAGTGGTGAAAAGAGTTTTTCAAGCACTATATAAAATTCCTTTGTGGTTTTTTTTCCTTTGTTTGGTTCAGAAAGGAAATTGGAGATAAACTCATAACAGAGGGTGTCCAAGTGGTTTCCACTTTGACCCAAAAACGTGGGAAGAAAAATACCTCCAAGTTACCTAAATTACATTTTCTATTCCTTGATATTCAGCCTCCCATTACATTTTTTTGTTAATCAGCCCCCCCCTCTCTCTCTCTCTCTCTCTCTCTCTCTCTCTCTCTCTCTCTCTCTCTCTCTCTCCATTTTGAAATGGTTTTTCTTTCTACTAGTTGTTTGGTTGGTTGTTTTTTGTCCGTCTCCTTCTTGAGAAAGCAATGGCGGAGCCACATTGGGACCCAAGGGGGCCTTGGTCCCCCCAAAATATTTGAAAAAATTAGTATATATATAGTAGAGTTATTTTAATAAAGAAATGTTATATTCACAATATTTTTACAATAAATCTTAAGTGGCAAGTTATTAATGCCTGTTACGTGTGCACAAAAAAGTTATTTAGTTGTGGATTAAAATTATAACTAATAACAATTTACCACTTACAATTTATTGTGAAATTGTTGTAAAAATATTGTAGAGGTAGCACTTAAATAATTTTCCTCCACTACATAACCATGTGTGTGGTTAAAATACTTCCTACAAAAGCAGGTGTGTAGCTGTGTAGGCTACTCTCACTTTCTCATATTTTTATTTGTTCTTAAAATATTAAAATAATCAATGTATCATAACATCATAAATGTATATGATTAAAATATATTATTTTAATCATTTTATTTATATATAAAATAATATAACATGTATTTGGTTGTAGTTATAGCTATTTTTTTTATATATTGAAATTTGAATGATTGTTTGTCTTTTATTTAAAAATTTTTAAATTATTAGTATTTTTTAAAATTTTAGTCATTATATTTAATGGGTGATAATTTAATTTGAAAAATCTAGGTTCATGGACAAGTTTAGGAGTTGGTAATTCAGAAATAATACACTTTTGAGTTTTGATTATTAAATTGTATGTACATTACTGTTAGTATGGATATAATTAATATATACACAGAAATAATTAATTGTCTAATTTTATGTTTGGCCCCCCCAAATCGAAATTCCTGGCTCCACCATTGTGAGAAAGTATCTCCTAAGACGGACTCACAAAATTTGTCTCACTGACATGTGAGTTCCACGCATGTGGGACCTATATGTCAGTGAGACATGGATTTCATAAGCCCGTCTCATACAAGATTTTTCCCTCCTTATATTTTGTGTGCCCATGGGAGGTGGCATTTTTATAGTTTGGCACTATACTTGTTAATTTAACCATGGAAATGTTGTAAATAAATTTGTAATTCAATTGGCATGTTTTAGTATTTCCAACAAAGATGATTACTGTTCAAATTCTTTCCCTACCAAATATCAAATTATTAAAAAAATCATGGAGATGTTGACCTATTCTATATACACAAAATAAAATAAAATAAACACTTAAATTTAGACTTTCAAAACACACAAACGCATAGAGATAATATGTAATATTTATTAGATAATAATGAAAAAAAAAAATTACTTCTCACATACTATTTTTAAAAAAAAAAAAAAAAATATATATATATATATATATATTTGATAATAGGAGAATAATAGTAAATATATGTAAACAATTTTTTCCATTTTCTCATTCTTTTTTCTCAAAAATAAAAATAAAAAAATCGTATCATATATATTATATTAAAGTCAAAACATAATCATAATCCAAATTGAATCTAGATTAGTTTTTAATTGTAATATAATTTTGATATAAATGTCCATTTTAATTTTCTTAATTTTAATGTAAAGTTGTTCATTCAGAATACTCAGCATGAAAATCATAATAATCACCCCACTTAATTAGGTAAGATCATTTTATCATCATTGTTGTTTAATATTTATGTGCGTAAACATGGATTACAACCTAGTTTATAGTTATTTTTTATCCTTCCAATTTTCTATTTTCTATACTAAACACACATAATGAAAAACTAGAATATTTTCAATCCTCCCAATTCGAGTTTCAATAAATTTAAAAAACTTTTTAATTAAGGCTCTATAATCTTTTTGCAAAAGCTCTACTACTAATTAGTAGTAAAACTTTTATGATATGGAGGTTTAACTGAAAAACTCTTTAGTGTTTTAAATATTTGACAAATTAAAGTTCTAGATTTCTAAAATATGAACAATAAATTATATATATATATATATATATATTCTAAAAGTTTCAAATTTTAGTTTTAGTCTTAATATGGTTTGTAGCTTTAGGTATCCCTTAAAGCTCTTTAGCTTTAGTTTTAAGGCTCTTCAACACACCCTAAACTTTAGGATTCCCGCTGCTTTCTTTCCTAATCGGCTGAGTTTCCATATGCTTCATTACTGTATTCAGAGTTTGTATTTTTCAACTTCACTTTACTCGTTGTTAGTTGGAAAGGCAGCCCAACCACTACCCTTAAAAAACGTACTCTTCAGAATTAACTATTCTATTATAATTCTATTCTAATAAATATATATATATATATATATATATATTACAATTCTATTCAACATATAAAACATATTCTTAGAGCATTAGCATTAGCATTAGGGAGAATAAAGCCCCCTAGTTGCTATTTTACACCCCGCACGCCAAAACATGCTTTACCCGAGTTTGTAAACCCAAAAATTTTTACAACCTAGCTACAATGAGTTCTCATTTATAAGAACTCATTGTAGCTAGGTTGTAAAAAAAAATTTGTTCTCAAATATTGTCTCTTTACTTTCTCTTTTGTCACATTAGTGTAGAATTGATTTGTTTATATTATTTATTAGTATAGTTTATATTATTTTAATGAGTTGTAAGTAAAAATAGAAGCTGCAATGTTGGGTGAGTTACAAAATAGAATAGTAAAATAGATAAAGTAGATTTTGAGGATGTAAAATAAATACTTTTTTGCATCCCCAAATGCGAATGCTCTTACATGATTCTAAGTAACTGTTATTTTGTTTAAATAAACTAAAGGCTTTTTTAGAAAATAATATATACAGTGACGAAGCCAGGAATTTTATATTTGGGGGGCCAAACATAAAATTAGACAATTAATTATTTCTCTGTGTATATATTAATTAAATCCATACTAATAGTAATGTACATGCACTTTAATAATCAAAACCCCAAAGTATATTATTTCTAAATTACCATCTCCTAAACTTGTCCATAAGTCTAGATTTTCCAAATTAAATTATCACCTGATGATGCCAAAATCGTCAGTTGGATCATTCATCCAATCCAGAGCTTTAGATGATCTTGTAGGACCTGCATGATAAAGAGAGTTGATCGAAAAGACCATCGGATTGTGCCCAGTGAGGGAGTCTCCGATGCTTAAGTTAGTATCAGCCCATATCTTTTCTACTATAGATAGCATTTTGTAGTGGTTTTTGACATACCTTAGAAAATGGACAAATTGTCCCTTTTATAGGTGACTTAGGTAGCTATTGGACATAAATGAGGGTGATTATTACCCTAATTGTAACGTTCTTTGTCTTGATGAGAGAGTTTAAGACCTTTGGTAGCTGTTATTGAATGTGTTGGGCGGTTACTTGTCTATCTTTGATGGCCTACTTATGACGCAATGATCGTCCATTAAGATGGATGACCTTAATGGTTTTTATGGACTCATCATCACCCATTAAAAATAATGACTAAAATTTTAAAAAATACTAATAATTTAAAGATTTTTAAATAAAAGACAAACAATCATTCAAATTTCAATATATAAAAAATTATTTATAACTACAACCAAATACATGTTATAAGGACACAATTCGGTTCCTAAGCCTAAAAGGTAATAAGATCTAGGCCCAAAGAGTCCAATACAATGAATTTGTAGAGAGTGGGTTAGAAAACTAGGCTCTAATGAGTTGGATAACAATTATAGTGGATCCAGATGACAAGAAAACAAAGATAAATTGATTTTATCCAAGGAAAATCATCTTCGGCTCAATCCGAGAAGGTTAGTTCTTGTACATATTTCTTTTAAATTTGATTACAAGTTTAGTTCTTATGGCTACAGTGTTTTTCTCCCTCTTTCTCGATCCCTCTACCGTGGGGTTTCTTTCTCTATTATATACTCCTCTCTTCTTCATCTCCGCAATCCACGTGTAGGTCAAGTTGTTGGCTTTGGCACCTTCCTGAAGTCTTTGGGAGTAGCTGTAAGATTTTTTGCCACTATTCAGGTATCACCTCCACATTAATGCGACTAGAGAGTTAGCTGTAGAGCTAGCATTCAATGCGGTGGTAGCGGCTTTCCCTTAAATATTTCTCAGCTTCCCTTTGTTCTATGTTTCCCTGACGTTTATCCTTATTAGTAAAAACCTTTCAAAGTGTCATCCTTAAGGGCGGACCAATCCTTCTGACCTTTGCCTTGCTTAGCCGAGGAGGCATCCCTTCTCGGACTACCTCCCCAAACCTTCAGAGTCGTAGTTTGCTCATGGCACCTGATTCTTATGTCTTCCCTATCGTCTAGTTGTCCTCGAACCACTAATCGTCCTCAGACAAGGCTCATGACCCAATACAGACTTTTAGGCCTTTTATCCCTACACATGTTATATTATTTTATCTATAAATTAAATAATAAAAATAATATATTTTAATCATATACGTTTATAATGTTATGATATATTGATTATTTTAATATTTTAAGAACAAATAAAAATATGAGAATAGTCAAACCAAACAAAATGAAAAATAAAATAAAAGTAAATGGTAAAGTGGGAGTAGCCTATACAGCTACACAATTACTTTTGCAGGAAGTATTTTAACCATACCCGTGTTGTTATATTATTTTATATATAAATTAAATGATAAAAATAATATATTATAATCATATGCTTTTATAATGTTATGATATATTGATTATTTTAATATTTTAAGAACAAATAAATATATGAGAAAAGTCAAATCAAATAAAAGAAGTTTGCCAAAAAATAAAATACGGAGGTCCTTAGGCCTCGTTTTTTTGAGCTAAAAACGCGGCCTAAGAACCCATCTATGGCCCCGCTTAAAAAACGCGGCCTAAGAACCCGTCTATGGTCCTGTTTTTATGAAACGCGACTTCAGTCTATCTTGGGCCGCGTTTTTTATAGCCACGGCTTAAAAAACGCGGCCCAAGGCCCCCGCGTTTTGTAGTGAAATAAAAGTACATGGTAAAGTGGGAGTAGCCTACACAGCTATAAACTTACTTTTGCAGGAAGTATTTTAACCACACACGTAGTTATTTAGGGGAGGAGGATAATTTTATATATAACCTTTTATATATATATATATATATGTATGTATATAAATAAATAAAATATAGCTCCCTCCGCCGCTATGGAGCACGAGGGAAAAGAAAAGTCTCCGTGAATAAGTCAAAAGAAATGCATATTATTGATCAAACAAACAACAAATTTATCAACTCTACCTGTATCAGCCACCTCACATAATTTGGCAATGGAGCAAGTTGTGCCAGAACTTAATTTATCCGTTAATCATTATTACGATATAAAGAATCCCAGTTCAGAATCACTAGCATCACCGCCTGAATTGTGAAATAACTCTCTCTCTCTCTCTCTCTCTCTCTGGGCTCAGTATTTCAGAGAGGATCATTGAAGTTTTAAGTGACTAAACAAGTTTGATCAATCAAATGAAGTTAGATTTTTTGTGCTTTAAAGGTATTTGTTATTCACCGGAAGCTGATAAGTGATAATGACAACAGCATACAAGGTATTGTAGAATTTGATTAAGCAGTACTGGCTTTCGTTTCTATAAACTATTGTTCATTTTATGTAGTCATTATCAAGAAGATGCTTATAAAATTTTCTGTCATTTTCTGTTTATGTTGCATTTATAATTTGGTTTTGAGATGATATTGGAAAAAAAAAAAAAAAGGCTTAAGTCCTATGAAGCTGCAATACTAGTCGATCATATTTGAGCTGTTTATTGCCACTAATGTAAGAGAAAGTTTTAGTTCATCCAATATAGCTATAAATTGTAAAATAGTGTTTTAAAGTAAATAAAGTAACATTTTGGTATTAAAATAGGCTTCTTCTTTTCTTTTCTTTTTTTCGTTGCAAATCTAGTTGTGAATGCTCTAAGACAAAAGGTGAAAAGCTAAAAACTAAGAGTCTGTTTGGTTTGTATTCATTTTCTATTTTCATTTTTTTACTCATTTCTATTCTCAAATCTTGTACTCATTTTTTGTTTCCAACTCATATTTTTGTTTGGCATTAATTTTTTGCTATTGTTTTCCCTAAATTTTTTTTTATTTTTTATTTATTTATTTATTTATTTATTTTTATTTTTTTTTTATAACCTCCAATGGATACAAACACAGAGGAAGCCTTTGGCAGTTATCATACCCGCTAGAAACCATTTATCGCCTACAAACTAGTAACAATCAGAGCAGATATGCCTTAAAACAAACAACCACCATAACCATTTCAACAAACCAATCCACAAAAAACCACCACAACCAAAAGGAGTCCACTACCAGTGAGCATCAGCCATGGATTGCTCTCATTGATTCACCACCACCACCATTGAGAGAGAGAGAGAGAGAGAGCTTTTGATAGGACAACTTAATGTTAGTGGGACCCATGAAATTGGTTTTTTTACAAAAATGCCACCATAGATTCACTATCAGATATGCCTTAAAACAAACAACCACCATATGCATTTCAACAAACCAATCCATAAAAAAACCACCACACCCAAAAGGAGTCCACTACTAGTGAGCATCAGCCATGGATCGCTCTCATCAATTGACCACCACCACCATTGAGAGAGAGAGAGAGAGAGAGAGAGCTTTTGATAGGACAACTTATTGTTATGGGACCCATGAAATTTGTTTTTTTAATGAAAATGCCACGATATTCATTTTCAAGAAAATGAAAACGTCCAAAAATTTTATGCTGTTTTTTGAATATTGAAAATGAAAATTGAGTACGAAAAACACAGCCAAACTAGTGTTTTTTGTGGTGGGTCCCACAAAAAGCTAAAAATAAATACTGAAAACACATTTTTTCTCAAACCAAACACTCTCTAATATTTTGCCCAAGGGCTAAGAAGGGAAACTCTCAAAAGCCTAAGCAGAAAAAGCAGCATTTCTGTCATCACTGTGGTGCAGCTGGACATACTCGACCTAATTGTTACAAGTGGTTAACCACTCAAAAGAGCAACAGCATGATCGCGCCGAGAGACCAGAATCAGTTTCCATCCACTTTTGCTCCTCTTGGAGATCTTCTCAAAGCCTTCATGTTCCTTTCAAATTTGAACGGGTTTAACTCTTCCTCCTCACCGCTAGATCAAGGGTTTGCTAAACGGAAAGGTTCTTCTAAGGCATGGAAGGAAAAGGGCTCCAAGTGATTATGTCACTTATTCTCTCTCCCCTTCGTGTTTTTTTTTTATTTTGCATTACTTGTGTGTTTTGCTTTCTTGTTTTGAGTCAGTTTAGTTTTATGCATTGCTTTGTTTTGTTCAACATGTTTTTGTTTGTTTATTTTTCAGTTTTGCTTTATTTTTTTTTCATAAAAATTTAAAAAAAAAATTGAAAAATCAGAAAAATACAAAAGCAGTGTGAATTTGTGTACATTGGTACTTGTGTACCTTGGATGGCCATTGAAAAAAAGTTTTTTAAACTTTGTATTTTTTGTAACTTAGATGAGCATCTCTATTCACAACTGAACAAGTGAACTTTGTGGCTCGTGTTTGTGATGAGTAAAATTAAGTAGTCTCTTGTACTTAACACTCGTATCACTCTTTTTGATGAGAAGAACTAGAAAATCCTAAGGAAAAGGTATAAATAACTATCTCACCACTGTTGCCCGCCAATCATGACATCTGTATGCTTCGACATAGCAAAAGTGCAATGTCAAAAGCTTAACATCATTGGGTACTTCTTTTCTATCTCTTATATACCCATGCATGGTTTGCTTTAAAAAAATATATGCAAAGAAAAATAAAAGCAAAAAGATCAAAATGCTTTATATATGATTGCAAGCATGTATTCTAGGAGATGTGGGAGTTATAGGATGTACCTCGAAGATAATAGTCCCCATTAAACAGTCACAATTGTGTGTGAGTTAAAGTGATTTTCTCATATCTCAAATCGTCATAACATGTAGACGCTTATGCAATCTTGCAATGTGTTTCACACACAACACGCAATATTCTTTGCTACTTTTGATACATGTGCAAGTATAATGTGATTTGGCCATCACAAGGAATACTTGTGTTAATGTATGCTCACTAAACTGTTTTAACTTGTTTTTGAAATATAAAATTGGTTAGACTTGTTTAGTGTATGTGTGTGTGTGTCTTTTGGGATTTATGTGCTTACATTTTTCTTGATTGAGAGATGTTTTTGAGAGATTAAAATGTTGTTTGGATCTTTGGTTGAGTTGCATGTTTGATTGCATTCATGTCTGCGTTTTTCTCTTCTTGAAAAACTATTTTGAGCAATCTCGACAGCTCCTCGACACCTCTTGCCACCTGGCTTATCTATTGAGCTCTTCAACTTCTTTTAATCACAATCTCGACAGTTTCTCGATAGCACCTCGATCCATCAAGAAAGTTTTTGTCTCCTCGATAGTTGCTCAATAGCCCCTCGATCCATTGAGCTTCTTTTTGCTGTGGACACCTCTGGATAGCTGCTCGATAGCTGTATCTCTTCATGCCTTTAAAGCTTGACACCTCTCTACACCTTTCGATCTGTCGAGAATTATGAGAATCTATAAATAGGGTCCACGCGATTCAGATCTCACTCTTCTCAATCTCTCTCGATACTTTTGTGTCTTTTCACCTCCCAAACCTTTCTTTCTCACTTCAAACTCCCTACCCAAGAGCTTTTCGGCCTTAAGATCATTTTTCTTGCACCTGGTAAGATCTTTATCTCTTATTCTTCATGCATTTCATGTTTACTAACCTAAGTTTTGGGTTTTTGAAAATTTTTTGGGGGTTTTTCAAAATTGGTGGAATTTTTGTGAAATTTTTGGGATGGGCTTTGTGAAAATGGTTCTAAATCATCATGCATTACATCTCATTTGCATTATAACAATGTTTCATGCATTATAGGTGTGTGTTTACCTTGTTGAACTGATTGTGTGCTGGTAGGATTGGATTGGGCTAAGCCCATTATGTTTTTACTATTGCATATCACATGCTCATGCATTTTTATGCATACATACTTTACATTCTCTATATTCTTATATATTGACTGTATTGGTTCTTTTTTGTGTGTTTCTTTCTCTCCCTCTCTTTAATTTATGTTAGTTGCGTCATGGCACCTAAACGTAAATCTACTCCATCCCGAAACCCTCTTCGTTCCAGGCCATCCACTTCTTCTGATCCTACTCCTTCTTCTGTCCAGTTTCATGATGAGAAGGCCAAATTAGACTTCTTTGAGAACTTCTCTAGACGAGTCGTTCATTCGGAATGCCAAGTCAGTTTGCTGGACTTTTCCGACACTGACCTACCCACTGTCATTCACAGCAGGGGTTGGGAGTCACTATGTGACGTCTCAGTCACTTGTCCATCCGTGCTTATTCAGGAGTTCTACTCCAACATGCATGGATTTGATTATTCAATTCCTCTCTTTGTTATTCGCGTTCGAGGTACGCAAATTGTGGTCACTCTGGATATTGTATCCGAGGTGCTTCGTGTTTCGAGGGTAGAGCATCCTAACTACCCCGGTTGTGAGCGTCTGAGGACTGTGTCCAAAGACGAGCTTATATCCGATTTTTGTAAGCGTCCCTCTAATTGGGGTGATCGTCAGTTCACTTCTTGTACGGCCTTTGCTAAAGGCCTTAGGTTTCTTAACATGGTTATGACTTTTGTTTTGCATCCTTTCTCTCATTATAACTCCATTACCGAGCCCCGTGCTCGATTTTTGCTTTCCCTTTTAGAGCATCTTACTATAGATTTTCCCTCCCACTTTATTCTCCCATCATAGATGTATATAGGGATACGGCAATCCGTGATAAGCTCATCTTCCCTTCGGCTATCACGAGGATTTTACGCCATTTAATTTTTTTGTTCCTTTTCCCGTTTCTGACTACTTCCATTTCATGTGTGCCATAGACGCCGCTATCGTTAAACGGAGCAAGGCACAGCTACGTTCGAAGAGGTCTGGGACAGTGATTCCTCCAACTTTTGCAACTCCATCCACATCTGCCCCCTCTTCTTCTACGGGCTGTGTGACTTTTGAAGACATCATGGCACAGCTTATGCGCATGGATGCTCGCCTCGACACTCTCAGTGATGAGTTATGTCAAGTGAACACCCGTGTTGGTCGTATTGCATGACATCAGCCTGCCATGGGTGGTTACACTGCTGCTTCTCCTTCTCCACTGGCATCTGAGGATGAGGATGATGATGGTGATGCTAATGCTTCTGATGCTGATGAGGATGATGATGCTAGCTCTTCTAGTGCTAACGAGATGTCTACTTGATACTCTTACCCTTTATCACTCGTGTCAAAAAGGGGGAGTAATTTTGGATATGATAGTAGTCATACACATAGGGGGAAGGTTAGCATAGGAGATTTTTGTCAAGGGAATGTTTATATTGAGGGATGTAGTTTGGACTTTATGTATCTTTTTCTTTTCTTTCTATTTTAAATACATTGTTCTTGTACTTTAGATCTTGTGATCATATTGTGATAGCAAACCTTGTACTTGTTGATATATACATTTGAGGTTGTTATTACAGTTCTTTCACCTATCTTTACATGTGTTGTTTCTTTTCTTTCTTTATACACATGTTTCTTATTTCTTGTATGCAATATTTTATTTCTGTTTCACACTAAGATGCCTTGATGAGTTTTGTTTAAAGTGTTTCAGAAATACAGGTTGTTAAAGTCTACTTGCCGAAAACTCTCTTCTTACAAAGTTTTTCAAGCGTTTGTGTTAGGATAGATTTTATTGTATTCAACAAGTGAATGAGTTGAGTGAGTTATGAATTCTCTCATATCTCATTTGTTTGTTGTGATTTTGTCACGGATTGCCAAAGGGGTAGATTGTTAGGACATATGTGATTCTATGTTAGGAAAATATGTCAACATTTTATGTAATTGGCTAATCCTTTGACAAAACGCACTTTTTTTGTAATTTGGTAGATTTAGGATGTGTTTAATGCTTCAAGCAACAAGGTTTCAAGTTCAAGTGTTAAAGTCATGCAAGTCTGTCCAAGAATCAAGTGAGAAACTGCAGAATTTTAAAACTCGACAGCTAGCATCTATTGAGGTTTAAAAGTTACTGAAACCCTTGGCTCAACAGCTAGCTCGATAGATGACTATCTATCGAGGTTTATGAAATTCATTTTTTCAAGCTGTTTTTCATCCAATCCGTGAATGTATGTTTGAGCCTTCTTTTCTTACAACCCTAAACATAAATAAGGATTATTTTGAGGGCCGTAAAAGGATACAAAAGTTACACAAGAGCACAATTCCACAAGTGTGAAGAAAAGTGTGACCGGAAACCTAGTTTGCCCTAGTTCTTCTTTCTCTTGAAGAAGCTGCTGTGTTCTGTACACCATAGAGTTTTGTGACCAAGCAACTTCATGATCTTCATCGTGTGATGAACTGAAGAACTTTGCAGCGAACATCCTTCTCAAGTTGGAGATTAAGTCACATATTAGGATCCATGCAATTGGTTAGTCGCATACTAGGAGCCGTGCATTGAAAATGAGAGATTGTTACTACAAAACAAGTCCAATTGGGTATTGAGGTAAGGGTTCAACTGTAGGCTGGTATAAAGTATTGGGATTCCTTTATTTGTAACCGTTTGTTTTGATAATAGTGGATTCTCGGGAATGGTGACCTTAAAATCATCTGGTGGGATTTTTGCCGTATAAGTTTTCTCCATTCGTAAACAAATCACCGTGTCAATTTATTTTTCGCTGCATACTTTAGTTAATTGGTGATTTGTTTGTGCTACCACATACAATTGCATGTTAATTTGATTAATTAATAAACTTGGCTAATTAATCAATTAATTCATCACAATGGGTCAATACGTTTTTGGCCTATCATATAGATTTAAGAAAGTCTAAAAATAAATATAACTTTATTTAAATAGAATACAATCCAATTAGTGATAAGTATATGTGTCAAAAAATTGCAATAATTAGACATTTAGCATCTATAAAATGAACATTGAAGTATTTTAACTTACACCATAGTAGTATAAAATTGGAAGGTCAAAGGTTTTGTTGATCCGCCGCACCCCCAAGTCCACCACATAATTGCAAAACATTTTGATCAGTGCTCACATAGGTGACTCTCTCTCTCTCTGTTTTCCTTTCTTCTTCTTTTTTCTCTCCAGTTCTTCTCTCCTTTAGGCTACATTGCTGCAGTTCCGTGATTTACAATGTAAAAACTAACAAAGCTTCCATGTGAATGTGTAAATAATAATGGCAGACTAGACTAGACAAGACATACAAAGTTCCCCAAGCTTCTGTGTAGGCCCCTGTGTGGCTGTACCCTTGACCCACTCTATTACCCACTTTCCTAATTACCGAGTAATGCACTTTTCTTTTCATTTGTTTTCTTTTAATTTTCCTTATAAAATATTATTTGATATTACAATAATATATATATCATATGACATTATAAATCTACTTGATTAAAATATACTACTATATAACATTTAATTTATTGATAAAATAATATAACATGTATTTAGTTGTTTTTTATTAGAATTTTTTTATGGGTTGAAATTTGAATGATTGTTTGTCTTTTATTTAGCAATCTTTAAATTATTAGTATTTTTTGAGTATATTTTTAAAAAAATCTCAATCATTTTATTTAATGGGTGATAATTTATTTTGATAAATCTAGGTTCATTGGTAAGTTTAGGACTATTGACACATTCTTGAAATGTAAATTGATTATTAATTGTATTATACATTACTATTCTAGGTTTCATACACACAAAAACTTAGTTGTCTAATTTTATGTATGGCCCCCCAAAGATAATTTTCTGACTCTGTCACTAGGTTACTTTATATAGAAAAAGTTTAAAATGGATATGAGACAAGGTGTAGGTGATAAAAATAATAATAATAATAAATAATAAAAAAATTTTGGATTGAAATTTTTTTTTTTTTTTTTTGAGAAACCAGACATCAAGCCTGGGCTTTTATTGAAAAAGAAAAACAAAATCAATGAACATAAAAAAAAACAAGGGGTTGAATGTCTTCAGGGAGGTCATCCAACCAAACCCGAACCCCCAACAAATCCTTAGCTTTTTTGGCTAACATATCAGCTACCACATTACATATTCTTTTAACATGATGAAACTCACACCACTGAAAATCATCAGCAAGGACTAAGATGTCATCAATGACATTCCCATATGAGGAGAGACAGCCATGCCCTTGTGAAAGGGCGTTGATCACCACCAACGAGTCACCTTCGATAACCACTTTCTGAAGACCCAAATCCTTAGCAAACTGGACCGCTTTCCGGCATGCCATAGCCTCCATTTCGTTCACTGTTTGGGAGAGGGAAATGGGCATTGACATGGCTCCGATCACAGCGCCATTCCAGTCTCTAGCTATAACACCGATGCCTGCCTTATTCAGTGCATTGAACACCGCTGCGTCGAAGTTCAACTTGACATGCTCAGGTTCTGGAGGTCGCCACTGCTGCATCACGGGAGGAGGAGGAGTTGGTGCAAGCTCTTGGGCATCGAGGTACTCCTGCATCAAGTCTCCCGCCATGGAACAAAGCTGTCCGAGAGGGTGCACAGGCCGGCCAAAGTGTTGAGCATTTCTCCGGTTCCATAATAACCAAGCTGTGATAGAGAAAATTTCAGCATAATACTCATCATGTACCTGCAAAAAACTAGAAAGCAGGTTAGTGAAATCAGATGGGGGGGAGGTGACCACATGATGGAACCATGTAAGTGAGTTCCACACGCAGGCAATCTCCCCACAGGACCATATAGCATGCAACGTGTCTTCCTCATGAGTTTTGCACAGTGCACACACAGCTGACTCAGTAATTTGCCGTTGCCGAAGATTGGCCATAGTGGGTAGAGCATTGTGGCAAGCTCTCTAGATGAAGAGCTAAATTTTCCTAGGTACTCGGAGATGCTAGACACCTCTCCAGAACGTCCTAGTAGGGCCAGAATTAGAGCTACCTGCACGCTCACTCGAAGCATGCGCAACCAGCATTTTGTATGCGCTGCTTGTGGAGAATTGGCCAGATGGGTTAAGGGACCAAGTGATGCGGTCAGGGGGGGCTCTTTCACTTAAAGGGATGCTTAGAATGGCCTCCGCTTCATGTGGCAGAAAGTTTGCCTGGATCACCTCAGTCTTCCATTCTCCATTCTCCTGGTTTATAAGGCTACCGACCGTAGCATCTGGGGGCAAGTCTGGTAGAGCAGAAATGGGGGTTCTGCTAGGTTGATTAGGCAGCCACAGATCTTGTTTAATCCTCACTGAGTTCCCATTACCAATACGCCACACCATGCCTCTTCGGATTACATCACGGGCACTGATAATGCTTTTCCAAGCATAGGAGCCACAGGTAGAATCCCTTGCCTCAAGAATTGAGCTATCCAGAAAAAATCTTGCCTTGAACACCCTATGACAGAGTGAGTCTGGATTATTAATCATACGCCACACTTGTTTGGCAAGTAAAGCATCATTAAATTTTTCAATTTCCTTGAACCCAAGTCCTCCCACCTCCTTGGCCTCACAAAGTTTGTCCCATTTAACCCAATGCACCTTTCTATTGTCTCCATTATATCCCCACCAGAATTTCCGTATAAGAATCTCCAACTCCTTAATCAATCCTTTGGGAAGTTTAAAGCAACTCATGGTATAAGTCGGAATGGCTTGGATTACTGACTTGATTAGCACTTCCTTGCCTGCTTGCGAAAGTAACTTCTCTTTCCAACCTTGGAGCTTCCTCCACACTCTCTCTTTAAGATAAATAAAGGATTGTTTCTTAGCTCGACCCACTAATGCTGGCAGCCCCAGATACTTCTCATATTGGCGGATAGCTGGAACCCCTAACAACTGCTGAATGCTAGTCTGAATCTGGGGAGAGGTATTTGAGCTAAAAAATAAATTTGTTTTTTCCCTATTTATTTTTTGCCCCGAGCCACGCTCATAGATAGCTAAAATATCAAGAATGTTTTGGCACTCCCCTTCAGTGGCCCTGCAAAACAAAACACTGTCGTCTGCAAACAATAAGTGGGAAATTCTGGGTCCATGACGACATATAGCTACCCCTTTTATATCTCCACTCGCCTCAGCCTTCTGAATCAAACATTGCAAACCCATGGCACATAATAAGAATAAATAGGGCGATAAAGGATCCCCCTGGCGAAGCCCCCTACCTGGAATAATATTTCCTACAGGTTGACCATTAAGCAGAACAGAATAGGATACAGATTGCACACAAGACATGATAATTTTAATCAACCTCTCCTCAAGACCCAACTGATACATCACTCTCTCCAGAAAAGCCCATTCCACCCGGTCATAGGCTTTACTCATATCCAACTTGAGAGCCATAAGACCCACCTTCCCTTGTGTTTTTCTTTTTAGGTAATGAAGCGTTTCAAAGGCCACTAGCACATTATCAGTGATGAGCCGACCCGACAGGAAAGCACTTTGCGAATCAGGGATAGTGAGAGCTAAGAATTTCTTCAAACGATTAACCACAACCTTAGCAATTAATTTGTAAATCACATTGCAGAGGCTAATAGGTCTAAAGTCTGACACTTTCTTCGGGTTTTTTATCTTAGGAATTAGGCATATGAAGGTGGTATTTATGGCTTCAGGAATAATACCAGTATTTAAAGCTTTAAGAATAACAGCAGTTACATCCTCACCCACAATATTCCAGTAAGTTTTATAAAAGATAGGAGACATACCATCCGGGCCAGGTGCCGTGAGAGGGGCCATTTGCTTGAGGGCGGTGTGGACTTCCTCAGCTTGAAAATCATGTCCCAACCTCAAGGGAGAAGCATCAAATGTAGCAGGTTGCATTCCTTCCAAAATCTCATCAAACCCCGAAGGATTTGAGCTAGTAAACATGCTTCCAAAGTAGTCTTGCACCACCCTACTCATTTGACCTTCATCTTCCACCCAATTACCTGTTTCATCTTCCAATCCCAATATGAGATTGCGGCGGTTTCTCTGATTTGCTCTGCAATGGAAATATCTAGTATTCCTATCTCCCTCCTTCAACCACATATTGCGAGATCTTTGCTTCCACATCAACTCCTCTCTATTTTTGAGTTTTTGAATTTCTTCCCTTAAAACATAGATTCGGCTAGGATTAGTTCTATAGCAATCTGAGACTTCTGCATTTTGCAATTCCTTAAGCTTCTTGGTCAGGGTATTACGAACATGTCCAAAAGTGGTGCGGTTCCAAAGCTTAAGATTTTCCTGGCAATTGTAGATTTTGCTAGAAAAATCCCAAACTGAGGGAGAAGCCAGACCTGTGCCCCAAGACTCTTTTATGACCTCCTCACAAGAATTATCCTTTATCCATATAGCTTCAAACCTGAAGGGACGCCCTTTTTTATAGAAACGGTTGAACTCAGAATCTGTGCATAACAATATGGGCTTATGATCTGAATGAAAGGCTTCCAAATGATGAATCCGGGAAGAAGGGAATTTCAATATCCATTCCATTGAAGCCACTCCTCTATCAAGACGAATCCATACATTTTGGTCTCCCGGTCTTCTATTGCACCAAGTAAAAGGATACCCGTTGAACCCCAAATCCCTCAATCTGCAATAGTCCAAAGCCTCCCTAAACCCTTGCATTTGTCTTTCCGAACGATCTAGCCACCCCTGTTTCTCATCAGCTAGCAAGATTTCATTAAAATCACCTATACACAACCAAGGCAAATTAAACTGATTATGAAGAGTTCTGAGCAAGGACCAGGAGTTTTCCCGGCTGGCGGTATCAGGGTCACCGTAGAAACCCGTGAACCGCCAGGCGTCATCAACTCCATGGTCAATGATAGCATCAATATGACGATCAGAAAAAGACTGCACATCCACATTTGAATCAATTTTCCAAAATAAAGCAAGACCTCCACCTGTATTATGACGTGGGACAACAAATAAATTTGAGTAATGAATTTTTCTGCCAATACGCTCCAAGACATATTTTTCAACCTTTGTTTCCATTAAAAAAACTAACATGGGATCTTTGTTGCTAACAAGTGCAACGAGTTCATCTTCTGTCTGTGGGTTCCCAAGCCCACAACAGTTCCAGCTAAGGCAACTCATGGTGACTGGTGGTGCTAGAAACCAGCTACCACCTCACAATTTTCCTTATCATCAGAATTACAAAACACCACACGCTGCTTTTTTGTACCACACAAATCCATCAAGTCTAAGGAAGGGCGACGATCACCCAAAGGCTCAGGAGGAGCCGAGTCAGTTGGCTCATTAACACGTTCCACTCTTTTCCACTTCTTTGTAGTAGGAGTAAGGGTAGGTCCAGTGTTACTTACATTGGTAATATTAGCAAGGGGAGTTGAGTGGTGCCCGGATACTCCTTTATGGTGGGGAGAGACCTCACCATCAACTATCTTTAGACTTACCACCTCATGCTCCAAATCACGTGCAAGCTCTTTCTTCTTAAACTGGTTTGTAGACCACTGCCTAATGACTTCATGGTCCTGATCAAAACAAGCCACACCATGCTTTGAAGGCATCCTCACATTCAAACTATCAACTTCCACCAGTTCCTCATCCGAATCCATAGCCGTTGCTGACCCCGATCCATTCTCATCCTGGCGTTGAATAGGGGCTGGTTTTTCAACTGGGCTACATGGTTTTTTCGTCCTAGCAGCCTCTTTCCTCCACCATGGTGCTTGGCTCCGTGATGCACCCGAAATGACAGCAACAGATTTCCGGGTGTTTCGAACCATGTCCGCCCTTAACCACTCACCGTATTGCTGGTCTTCTTTCCTCAGTTTTCCTCTCCCTTGAAGCCACACAGCACAATCCCTCTCCCCATGAGTCACACGTCCACACCAATAACAAAAATTTGGCAACCGTTCATACTTTATTCCCACCCAGCCAATGTGTTTGCCCTCTGCCCAAAGTTTACTGCATCGTGCTAATGGTTTTGTAACATCCATGGTGACCCGGACTCGAAGGAATTCTCCGCCACAGCCATCATCTTCTGGATCAGCCACTTGCACCACAGTCCCAAGCGCCTTACCAATAGCTTCCCCAGTTTCCTGTGTCAATGAGTTTTCTGGTACATTATGTAGTTGAATCCAGAAAGTTGCGCTAGAAAAATCTAGGAAAGGGGCAGATTCAGCATCCTGAGCACGTTGAAGTATCACCAAACTCTTATCATAGGACCAAGGTTCATACTCTAGAACCCGTTCAAGGTCAAGGTTGTCCTCAAATTCAAACAGCAAAGTATGTTCTCCAACATCTCGAATTTTCAGCTCCCCACTCGGTTTCCACAGTGGTTTGAAAGTTCGAGCCACCGCATCAACATTCAGAACTCGTTTTATGAGGAAGCGGCCAGCGAGTCGGTGAATCGTCGCTGCCTTTCTCCTTGGAACATCAGCACCTCTCTCTTCGTCTTCTGTTAAGGAGAAACGGGACCACAACTCATCTAAGCCAGCCATAAGGGAAAACGGCAAAAGACAGTGCAATGCCCAAACCAGACGAACAACAAAACAAACCTCAACAGAAACAGACAAGGTGTAGCTCACTGATAACTCTTATAGTCTCTTTGGATTGAGAGAAAGTGAGGGGGAGTAGAGTAACGTAGAGTCGAATTGACCCAAAATTAGCCTATTTTCAGCTATCTCTACTCTATTCCTCTCCCTCCCCACTCAATCCAAACGGACCCTTAGAGTTTCTAAAGGAAACCCCTCTCCATCGTAACTATCAAGTTATCCACTTTGTGACATTATCTGTTGGTCCCTCCTCTATTATTAATTAATACTTTTTTTTTTTAATTCTACAAATTTAGGTTCTAACTAGTTGAGAATTATCTTTTCCAATTCATTCGGTTGCAATTTATATGACAAACCATGTGTATTATTTAAATGAGTCACATAATTCAATTAAAATTTTTGCGACTAATTATCTATACATATGTATTATTTAAACAAGTCACATAACTCATTATAAAGGTTATGTGACTAAAACTACATATATGTATGGTCTTTTCAATTGTCACATAGTGAGTTAAAAGAAGATAGCTATAAATTAGTTTGAAACCAATTTTTTTCTAAAATAAAGTACTTAGAGTGGAACTGATAATTCTTGCATAACAATTTATCGCGAGAGTTCTCTCTTTTGTTTCTTTTTTCTATTTTACTCAGCTGTAATTACTGCCACTACTACATTAATTATCCCTTTGTTTAAAACTCTAAACATTTACTGCCTGAAATTGTTGGAAAGATTGATTAATTTTTTAATATTAAATCATTTGCAGGCTCCATTTCTTGTTTAAAACTCTGAACATTTACTGCCTGAAATTGTTGGAAAGATTGATAAATTTGTTAATATTAAATCATTTGCAGGCTCCATTCTACGTATAACATTGCTAAATAACCAATCAATCGGTGGAATGGAACAAGAAATTGTAAGTGAAATTTCCACTTCACATCCAGATTATATTTTATCATATTAATTAAGGAGTGGAGTTTCATCCAATAGGCATTACTGTGGGCTATTTGTAATCCCTTTCTTGTGTCCTTTCATACTAATAATTTCGGGAAGGTAGAGTTTTATGTCTTCTATTGACTAAGCCATTAATACTCCCAACAAACTAGTCCCCCACTATAACAAAAAAAAAAAAAAAAAAAATCCCGTTTCTTCTCCAATATATTACTTATCAGAATTCCATTTCCATCCAATCTAATAGCTTCATATCAAGCTACCAAGACACAAAGCAATTATGGCATACACATACACTACATGGCTCTTGGTAGTAACTGAGCTTTTAATGCTAGTCTCTATAACCGAAAGCAAAGTCCCAGCCATCATAGTTTTTGGGGACTCAACCGTGGATGCAGGAAACAACAACGTGGTTCCAACCCTTCTCAAGAGCAATTTCAGGCCTTATGGACGTGATTTTGCAGGTGGTCGCCCCACAGGACGGTTCTCTAATGGTCGCATTCCTCCAGACTTCATTTCTGAGGCTTTTGGGCTCAAACCAACAGTACCCGCTTACTTAGATCCTGCGTATGATATAGCAGATTTTGCCACTGGAGTTTGCTTTGCTTCTGCTGGGACAGGCTATGACAATGAAACTTCTGATGTATTTGTATGTATCAAACAAAACCATATCTATCAACCTATGCATAAAATAAATAAATAAACCATGCAAAGAGGTTTTTAGCTCAACTGGCAACTCTTACCGTCCGTATGGATTGAGAGGGAGTGAGAGAGAGTAGAGTAAAGTAAGGTTGAATTAGCCTAAAATTAGTTTATTTTTACCCTACTCTATTCTACTCCCCTCCCTCTCCACTCAATCCAAATAGGCCCTTAGAGTTTCTAAAGGAATCCCCTCTCTATTGTAACTATCAAGTTATCCACTTTGTGACATTATCTGTTGGTCCCTCCTCTCTTATTAATTGATTTTTTTTTATTCTACAAATTTAGGTTTTAACTTCTAACTGGTTGGGAATTATCTTCTCCAATTCATTGGGTAGCAATTTATATGACAAACCGTGTGTATTATTTAAATGAGTCACATAATTCATTTAAAATCTTTGCGACTAAAACTACATATTATTGGTTTCTTCAATCATTATATAATGTGTTGAAAGAAGATAGCTCAAACTGATTTGGAGCTAAACATTTTCCCTTTCTTTTTTTTTTCTTTTTTTTATTTTACCTTATAAAAGATTAATTGATTCATACTTTTCTTATGAGTAATTAATACATACTTTTTGTTATTCTAATTTGTCAATGCGTGTGCATGAGAAAGTCATACCAATTTTTAACTTGTGCTTCCTTAATTTGCAGAAAGTGATACCAATGTGGAAAGAATTGGAGTACTACAAGGAGTACCAAAACAAGTTGAGAGCCTATGTTGGTAAAGACAAGGCAAATGAGATTTTGAGTGAGGCCTTATATTTGATGAGCCTAGGAACAAACGACTTCCTAGAGAACTATTACTTATCCCCTAAACGGCAATCTCAATTCACAGCCCAACAGTATGAGGATTTTCTCATTGGACTTGCTGAAAATTTCATCAAAGAACTATATAGTCTTGGAGTTCGGAAAATATCACTCACTGGACTTCCTCCAATGGGGTGTTTGCCACTGGAAAGAACCATAAATATTTTGGGTCAAAACGAATGCGCGGAGAAATATAACAACGTGGCGCTAGAATTTAATGGGAAGTTAAATGGTTTGGTGAAAAGGCTGAATAAGGAGCTTCTAGGGCTCAAATTACTATCTGCAGACGCATACAAGATTCTCGATCAAATCATCAAGAAACCTTCTTTATATGGTAAGTTCATACTCCTTGTACTTACTGTAATTTGGTTTTACTTCTTTTTTTTTTTTTTTTTTCTGAATTAATTTGGTATTACCTGTTTATGATTGTGATTAACAATGATATGCCTCCCCTTTTTTTTTTAATAAGTAGGTAATAATTTTCCTTTTAAGTATATTAAATTAAATGACTTTGGATTCTCAAAAAAAAAAATTATATTTTTCTATAAATATAAAACGCAACATTTTTTTAATTAATTATTTGATTTGTTTAAATAATTCATATAAACAATCTTATAAATAATCACGCATGTAATAAGTTGAAAAATATTCTTCTTTATTGGTTTATTAGAGCTAATCATTGTTCTATATCTAATATCTTTCCTATTATTTGGTTGAGGAAATGAGTGAAGGAGACACACACTTATTGCTTGTTTGATTTTTTCAATAAAAAATCTAAAAATATGGTCCAAATCAACGATTATATTTCATTGGGTTAAGACTTAAAAGAGACCGAGGAAAACCCATATCCTATCTCATGACTTATATATATCCATCCAATGAACTCTTCTCCCTCTCACATGAAAGAGGAGCTGCAGTTGAGGAGCCCACACAAACCCAGTTCATGTGAGAGTAGAGTCTCGCCACGTGGCAAGTTGTGGCACAAAATTGTACCAAATCATGTATCTCTAGCATTACTCTCATGAATAATGGATTTATGTGAAAGTAGAGTGGAGTCCATAACTTCTGTGTATTGACCATTGAGAGAGATTTACAACTTGACACTATTGGGGAGAATGGACCTTTGCCATAGGTGATGGACATAAGTCCACATCTCTACCGTCATTGTTACTCATTTCCTCCCCTAAATTAGTTAGAGTCACTTATTACTAGTCATAATTAATAAAACCATATGTAACTAGACATAGAAGAAGTTGTTTATTCTTTCTTTATGTATTTCGATGATGAAGAAAGAGCATGAATATTCACTATTGTCTGTAAAGAAAAATAATAATTAAAAAATAAAAAAATTTGATATTTTAATGAAATATAGTATAAAATAGATAATTTGATGTGTGATATTTTGTACGAACTAATGCAAATGTTCTGTGCCCCAAAATTAGAGCCGGCTCTACTTGCTATACTAATCCAATTTGAAACAAACAATACATGTCAGGTTTTGTTTTTATTTTATTTTTCCTCTACTCGTAAGTTCTTCAGTTATAACAAATATGAAATTCGTTGTGGATTGGCAGGATTTGACGTTGTAGGAAAGGGATGTTGTTCTACAGGCAAATTCGAATTGGGGTACCTCTGCAATGAGCTCAGTCCGTTTACTTGTTCGGATGCGAATAAGTATGTGTTTTGGGATGCCTTCCACCCTACAGAGAAAACAAATCACATAGTCGTTTATAGTTTTCTTGATAAGCTTCTAGCATATTTTCGTTGATTACTGTCATCCAAAAATAACAATAAATAAATAAATAATCTCTGATTTTTGTTGTGGTTGATTACCATGATATCTCAATTAAAATATTTTTTTATTTATTTATAATGATGGATTTCTTTATCTATTTGTTTGGTTTTAGATTTTGACCTTATTCTGTAATATAACAACAATGGCTCCATTGTAATTCAACGATAGAGGTCCAAATCCAATGGCATTTGGAATCTCGACTGGATTTTATTTATTTATTTATTGATCTAGACATGAATTTGTTTTTTTTGTGTATTTATCCACTGAAATGTTTGAGCCTAAATTAATGAGGAAAGATTAGATCGAATTAGACCCATCACGATGGTGACACGTGTATTTTTTGTCACATCTCGTCATTTTAGCGAGTTCATTGCATTTGACGTAAGTTAAGTCCATTAGTGAGAGTGAGAATACCTATTAGAGTGGGGAAAAAAATCTACAGTTCTAATTCAAACCAAGCTATCAAGAGTGCGTTTGGCTCCAAATTAAAAAAGCCAACTTATTTTTGCTACTATTCATGGCCCCACTACACTTTTTAGTACTATTCATGGGTCCTACTGTACTATTTCAGCTAACTTTTACCTTTATCTACAATACTTTCAGCAAAAAGTTTTTAGTTTCAGCAAAATAAACGAATCCCAAACAGACAAAAAAAAAAAAATGATTATTAAGCAAAAAGTTGAAGCCAAGGGATTCTGTATTATAAAAATAAAATAAAAAATAAAAATAAAAAATAAAACTAAAAAAAAGTTCAAGCCAAGGAGGATATATTTTTTTGGCAAGAGTGGAACAAATAATTATTTACATATTTTCTCAAAGTTTGGTTTAAATTACACATGTAATTTAAGCAATATATCACTAATCAATTTTATATTTTTTTTGAATGCAAGTTCGACAAATTATATTATTGAATTAGATTTTCTTCTTACAGCTTCTACTCAATATTTTCAAGTGTAGGTTACATTTTTCTATCCTAAACTATCACCCTGATTATACTTACCTTTTAAATTATCAAAACGCGCATGATTGACCCCCCCCCCAAAGTTATAACTTTATTTCAGTGCCCTTCCTACCGTTTGTTTTATATGAATGATAAAAAAATTTATATGAGTGATAAATTAAATGTGTTAGGTTCTAAAGTTTAGGATTTTATGTATTTAGAACTCAAATGTGTATTGTTGGCAAACCATGATCAAAACAATGTGTTTAGAAGTGTTTAAAGCTAGCTCAAAGTTGTGTGTCAATGTAAAGTTGGAATCGAGTTAAAGCAGGAAGCACTGTGCCTTTCGGCCTGGCTCGATCGATCGAAGCTTAGGCTCGACCGATCGAAGCTCGGGCAGAATGCTTTTCTGCAGATTCGTCCAACTCAGCCCTATTTGTTTTAAAACGTTTTTAGAGTTTCTTATTTGACCTAAGTATAAAAGGCAAACCCTGGCCACATTTTAGTGTTGCTCATATTTGCGGTTTGTGTAAATCTCTTGTGAGATCTAGAGGAGCTTTCCTTTACACAAACTTAGGGTTTTCAAGGAGGAGATATTTTCTACACCTTGATGATCAATTCAGTTGCTGCCATTAAAGCTTAAAGAAAACACAAGCGGGTGTGCTTGTAGCTGGTGGGAATCCAAGAAAGAAGGAGTCCGTGGATTCGGAGCTTGCATGTGATTGTGTCAGTAAGTTCTACTGGTTGGTAGTAATAAGAAGTCGAGAGTGGGGGCTTGTAAGTCTTATTGTATGAACTTCGATTCTTTCAATATAGTGGATTCAAGTTTACCTTGAGGATAGCTAGGTCAAATCCTCCCCAGGTTTTTACCGGTTTGGTTTCCTGGGTGATCATATCTTGTGTTATTTATTTTCCGCTGCTTTGCATGATTTGATCTTTTATATTGTGATAACCTAGACTTGTTTAATTAGACTAACTAACAACTTGGCTAATTACCTAGGTTTAATCAATTGTTGGTCTAAAAACTGTCAAGTGGTATCAGAGCGGGTAGCTCTTTTGTTGTTGATCCTTTGATCACTGAGTTGATCCTTGACCCCTTTGGTATGGATTTTTGGAAATTCTTTCTGCTTATTCATCAACTTGCTTACTTTGTGTATTTGTCCCTTGTTGAGCTTGTTAAATCTTTCCTTGAACATCTTGGTCTTATCATATGTGGTAATAATTATTTGTGTTATATTACCTTAACCGCCTTAAAGACACGTGATTCTTGTCTTTGGTATTTGGATAGTGGTTGTTCCAGGCATATGACAGGAAACAAAGGATTATTTAAGACCCTTTTTGAAGGAAAGATTGGGACAGTCACTTTTGGAGATGGAAGCAAAGCTGTCATCAAAGGCATTGGAACTGTGGACATCCCAGGGTTACCGGTCTTTGAAGATGTTTGGTATGTTGATGGACTAAAGGCAAATTTACTCAGCATCAGTCAGATTTGTGACAATGGACTAAATGTTCTCTTCACTAAGCATGAATGTGAGATACTTGATGGTGGAGGTGACTGTATGTGTGTTGGTGTACGAACAGCGGACAACTGTTATGGATTGACACCAAGCATAAACAACAAGTGTTTTAGTGCAAAGATTGATCAAGTTGATTTGTGGCATCAACGGCTGGGGCATGCCAGTCATAAGCAGTTAGAAAAGATTTCAAAATGTGATGCTGTTGTTGGTTTACCTAAGTTTGAAAAGATAGATAAGTGCATATGTGGACCATGTTAGATAGGTAAACAGATAAAATCTAAACACCTGTCTGTGGCTAGTGTTCAAACTTCAAGACCTCTGGAGTTACTGCATATTGATCTTATGGGTCCTGCTCGAGTTCAGAGTTTGGGAGGAAAGAAATATATTCTAGTAGTTGTGGATGACTTTACCAGATATACTTGGGTTGTGCTCTTAAAAGATAAAGCTGAGGCTCCTGAGAAGATGATAGATCTGTGTAAGAAATTGCAGGTTGAAAAAGATACAGTGGTAGCCAGAATCAGAAGTGACCATGGAAGAGAATTTGAGAATACCAAGCTAGCTACTTTCTGCAATGAACAGGGCGCACATTAAGAATTTTCATCACCCAAGACACCGCAACAAAATGGAATAGTTGAATGAAAAAATAGGGTCGTTCAAGAGATGGCATGTGTGATGTTGCACAATAAAAAATTGCCAAAATCTTTCTGGGGAGAAGCAGTTAACACTGCTTGCCATACACTAAACTGGGTGTATTTCAGACCTGATTCCAAGAAGACTCCCTATGAACTCTAGAGAGGAAAGAAGCTAGCCGTTAAGTATTTCAGGATTTTTGGCAGTGATTGTTACATTCTACGTGATAGAGAGCACCTAGAGAAATTTGATGCTAAGAGTGACAAATGATATTTTCTAGGGTACTCCTCTACTAGTAGAGTATATAGAGTGTATAATTTGAGAACCAAAACTGTCATGGAATTGTCAAATGTTGTGATCAATGATGAAGTATGTCCAGAAGCACATCCAGAAAGTACTACTCAGGTTCAAGATAAGCCAGTGGAGGTTAATGACTCTCTCCCTGTTGATTATGTTGTGAAACATAGTGATGAGGAGCTAATGGTGTTAAATGATGCAATATCTGTGCCATCAAGTCCTAAACCATCCACTCCAGTTCATGAGACTCAACAGGTTCAACATGAGTTTAGTCATTCATCAGAACAGAGAGGTACATCCAGATCTCTGGTTAAAGGTCCTTCCTCTAGAGTAAGGCTTAATCATCCCTCCTCAAATATATTGGGAAGTCTGAATGACAACATGAGATTAAGGTCAAAAGCCTTAAGTGTAATTATACACTCATGCTAACTGTCCCAATTTGAACTGAAGAAGGCAGATAAAGCACTTCAAGATGCTGATTGGGTAAACTCTATGCATGAAGAACTTCATCAATTTGTTCGTAATGATGTGTGGGAATTAGTTCCTAGACCAAAGGGTGTGAATGTAATTGGAACTAAATGGATCTTCAAGAACAAGTCAAATGAACATGGCACTGTCATCAGAAATAAATCAAGACTTGTTGCTCAAGGCTACACACAAGTGGAAGAGATTGACTTTGATGAGACCTTTGCTCCAGTAGCAAGATTGGAATCCATTAGGATATTGCTGGCTATAGCTAGTCATCTGAACTTCAAGTTATATCAAATGGATGTCAAAAGTGCTTTCTTGAATGGAATGCTGCAAGAAGAAGTTTATGTTGAACAACCTAAAGGATTTGTTGATCCTCACAGACCGGATGATGTATATAAGTTGAAGAGAGCTCTGTGTGGTTTGAAACAAGCTCCATGGGCTTGGTATGATAGATTGACTGCATATCTTACTGAACGCGGCTTCAAAAGGGGATTTGCAGACATTACTCTCTTCATAAGAAAGGATAAGAACAGTTTTGTTGTAGCTCAAATTTATGTAGATGATATTGTTTTTGGTGCTACTAATGACTCTCTTGCTCATTCTTTTGCAGATGAAATGAAGGCGATGTTTGAAATGAGTATGGTTGGTGAACTAACATGTTTCTTGGGATTACAGGTGAAGCAAACAGATTCAGGGATTTACATCAACCAAGCAAAATACGCAAAGAATCTAGTCAAGAGATTTGGACTGGACCATGCTGCCCATGCTAGAACACCAATGGATTCCAATGCAAAATTAACAAATGATCCATCAGGTGAGTCTGTTGATGTTACATTATGCAGAAGTATGATTGGATGTTTGTTGTATTTGACTGCTAGTCGGCCTGATATTGCATTTAGTGTTGGTGTTTGTTCTAGATTTCAATCTAATCCTAAGGTTTCACACTTAAATGCTGTCAAAAGAATAATTAAATATGTTGCTGGAACTTGTGACTATGGATTATTTTATAACAAAGAGTCTAATCTGTCTCTTGCTGGTTTTTCTGATTCTAATTAGGCTGGTAATGCTGATGATAGAAAAAGCACCACTGGTGGATGTTTTTATGTTGGTGCTAATCTTGTTGCCTGGATGAGGAAAAAGCAAAATTATGTATCCTTGTCTACTACAGAGGCAGAATATATTGCTGTTGGAAGTTGTTGCTCACAACTTCTTTGGATGAAAAAGATTCTAACTGATTATGGGAAATCCCAAGATACCATGGTGGTTTACTGTGATAACTCTAGTGCTATTGACATATCTAAGAACCCTGTTCAACATTCTAAGACTAAGCACATAGAGATTAGGTATCACTTCATTAGGGATCTTGTTGAAAGAAAAATTGTGTGTCTTGAGTATATTCCTACTGAGCGTCAGAATGCCGACATTTTTACCAAACCTCTTGATAGAAATAAGTTTGATACTCTTCATCAAGTGATTGGTGTGATTTTGTGTCCCTGATTTGTCTTTGTCCTCTTGGTCCTTGTGCTTTATTGCTTTACCCTTTGTGACCATTGTTCTTTGTTTTTTTTTTTTTTTTTTTTTTTTTTTTTTTGTGTTTCTAGGATTTGCATAGCATAACATTCATGCATTTCATTCTAGGTGTTTTTTATTTTTACTAAAATAAATAAAAAATAAAAAAAGGAAGAAAAAGGAAGCACATTTTGTTTTGCACTATTCTTCTTGGTTTTTGAGAACAAGGTTGGTCAATTTATTTTCACATAACATGTCTTTTGTACCTTGTTTAGTTTTGATGAGCTTATTTATTGCACTTTACTAGTTGAAGATTTGTAGTGCATGTTGTGTGGGAAAGATGTGTATGGTTTTTTATTACTATGTCTTAATCTTGAAGTCACATGTTTTTAAATGTTGGACTTGAACTTTTAGAGAAAGGCATAAATAACCATTTCACCACTATTCACTTGTCAATCATGAACACCTTAGTGCATATCATAAGATTTTGTGCTCGAGAAATTGTAGCACATGCACAAAAAGAACATAAGGTGAAGCCTCGGTTAAAGTGCTTAATTCTTAAAATCAAAATTGGTGTGTACTATTAGGCTTGATGCCAAACTCACATAACTTAAAATTAGAATGTATTATGAGGCATAAATACAAGAAACTTACATGATTGCAAGCTTATGATCTAGGAGATGTGGGAGTTATATGATGTAACTCTTTAGGTGATAGTCTCTTTTAAATTCCTTGTGATGAATTTTGTAGACTTTGTGATTGATTGCTATTCACATATCACCTCACATGTATCTCAAGTTTTTGCTAGTTGTACACACTACACGAGTTACTCTTTGCTAAACATTGTACATGTTATTGTGTGTTTATGGTCTGACCAACCAAGTTATTGCAAATACCTTGAATTATGTGCAAACTTAATTTGTTACTTGAAAATTTGTGGAGAATGCAAGAAATTTTGTTTTTGGGAATTTTGGGCTTAATACCCTTGATTTGAAAATCACATCATCTCATACTAATGCATTTTTGTTCTTAAATTTCAATGCTTTGAGTTAAATCAACTTGTTTTTCAAAAATTGTGTTTTTCCTCAAAAATATGGTGAGCCTCTGCCTAATTCGATCAATCCATTCTATTTTTCGACCGATCGAAATTTTTAAAATTTGAGAGAGGGAGTCTCTGTCTGTTTCGACCGATCGAGGCTGATTTTCGACCGATCGAAACTCGTGAATCAGGTTTTTTTAAAGATAGATTTGGACTTTTTCAAAGTCACTTTTCAAATAGTTCTTTTCTTTTCTCTCTCTCCACGTTGGCTCAAGGCTCCACCATCCAATTTTTGTCGTTTTCCTTCAAGATTTTTGCAAGGTTTTTGTCCTTAGAAGCCGGTAAGTCCCTTTTGCCCTTCTTTTTCAAGTTTATTTCTTGGTTTCATGCATTTTTCATGCATTATCATGGGTATTTTTGGCACTTTCAAACATATTGGGGTTTTTGATGATTCGAACCTATTCTTGTGAAATTGATCAATGGGTTTTTGTGCTATGATGTTATAATGATGTTCCCTATAGTTTAATTTGATCAATTTTGTGGTTTTTGAAAAATTGAAAATTCTAGGGTTTTGAATTTGATCCGAATTGGGGATTTTGTCAAATTGGCTTAAATTGACGAAATTGGCTTATCCAATTGATGTATTTGGTCATTATTTTTGTTATTATATCATGTGTAATGATCAATTCGTCAATATTTTTCAAATTGATCAAGTAGTTTTCCAAATTTTGGGGTTTTTGTGTTAAAAACCTTAATGTTCAAGCCAATTTTGTAATTTGAACCTTTTGGACTTAATTCACTGCATTAGAACATGCATCATGACATTTAAACTTGTTCATGCATCATATAGATTTTGATTCTATATTTTGTTTTTGTGCTAACTTGTAGTCTGCCCTTGGTTTTGGTTTTGTGGTTTTTGTTCTTTCGCTCTGTGTTTTGATCCTTATCTTAGCACCATGCCTAGGAAAACTAGAGCCCATAGGACCACTTCCACTTCCTCTGAGTCTCCCACTAGAGTTGAGTTGTTTAAGAATGATAAGTGTAGAGAAGCCTATGACACTTTGAACTGTAAGCGTAAGATCTGGTCTGAGCGAGCTGTTGTGTTAAATACACTTGATCCGGCCATTAGGGCCAATTTTGAGTCTAGAGGTTGGTTGCCTCTCGTAGAGATAGATCATCCACCCCTGGCCACCCTGATTAGAGAGTTCTACTCGAACCTCTCTTGCCACATCTATGATTCCAACACCCTAGTTAGGAGTTGGATACGAGGTGTAGAGTTCACCATTACCCCTCGGGTAGTGGCTGAAGCTCTTGGGGTGCCGGTTGTTCGGGATGCTGACTATCCCTATGATGAGTCACCCTCATTAGACGTTGTCATGTCTTACATCACTGGGTCATCTATCCAGTGGGGTTCTGATCCTCGGATCACGTCCGCTGAACTTACCGAGACGGCCTATCTCTTCTTTAGGATTGCGTGTCATTCCTTGTGACCTATCTCTCACTTCCACACCATCCCTTTAGAGCAATGTGTGTTTTTGTACGCCTTTGTTTCTGGAGCGTCTATCAGTTTTCCTCACTTGTTCCTTCGTTCTTTGAACGAGGTTCATTGGACTTCTGCCGTAGGGCATGCACTGATTCATCCTATTTTCATTCATAGGATTTTGCTTTACTTAGGTCTAGATGGTTTTCCGTCTGGTGAGCCTGTTCATGTGATTGCTCCCATAGGTGCCACATTTCTTCGTCAGATGGTTGCTCAGTTGAGAGTTGCTCCTTCTCGTCCTAGAGGTGCGTCATCTAGTGGTGTTCCCCCTCCTCCCTCTTCTACAGGTACAACTGCTGCTGAGACTTCAGGTGCTGCTGCTGATGCTGATGTTCCTCCACCGACTGCTTCGGATGATTCAGACATTCGTCACACATTGGATGATGTCTTGACTGTTCAGGCGGCACAAGGACAGATTTTGGTGGACGTGCTTGATGAGATCCGTGCCTTGCGTGCAGAGTTGGCGCAGTTTAGACCACCTCCCTTTTGATGATGGATAGCTTGTTTGCCCTTTGGCATTCCGTCACAAAAAGGGGGAGTACTTTAGGGTTTTTGTTTTCAGGGGGAGTTTATTTGTTTTTGGTTGGAGCTTGTGGAGTTTTAGATTGTATCTAGGTGCTTCACTTTGTACTTATGCATTTTTAGCTCTTACCTTATTTTTGATGGGATATTCATGTTAGGGGGAGTTTTATGTTTTGTTGGTACTTTATTTGTTTTTTGTTTCAAACTGCTTATTGATTTATATTTATGAGTTATTCATTGATATATGTCTTTATTTGTGTGTTGTTTGAAATTAAGAAGTTATTTTGTTTACTTGTATTGTTTCCACACATGTGGTTATGCATTTTGTTTAGTGTTTCAGGAAATATACAGGTTGATTCAATTGAGCTGCTGTCTACACTTGCAACTGATGGATAGTAGTTAGGATTGAATTTGGTTTATGAGCATTATTTTGTAAAGGGCTTTTCATTTTGTAAACTTTGAGCTTCTAAGTTGTGTTTTGTCACGGATTGCCAAAGGGGGAGTTTGTTAGGTTCTAAAGTTTAGGATTTTATGTATTTAGAATTCTAATGTGTATTGTTGGCAAACCATGATCAAAACAATGTGTTTAGAAGTGTTTAAAACTAGCTCAAAGTTGTGTGTCAATGTAAAGTTGGAATCGAGTTAAAGCAGGAAGCACTGTGCCTTTCGGCCTGGCTCGATCGATCGAAGCTTAAGCTCGACTGATCGAAGCTTGGGCAGAATGCTTTTCTGCAGATTCGTCCAACTCAGCCCTATTTGTTTTAAAACGTTTTTAGGGTTTCTTATTTGTCCTAAGTATAAAAGGCAAACCCTAGCCACGTTTTAGTGTTGCTCATATTTGCGGTTTGTGTAAATCTCTTGTGAGATCTAGAGGAGTTTTCCTTTACACAAACTTAGGGTTTTCAAGGAGGAGATATTTTCTACACCTTGATGATCAATTCAGTTGCTGCCATTGAAGTTTAAAGAAAACACAAGCGGGTGTGCTTGTAGCTGGTGGGAATCCAAGAAAGAAGGAGTTCGTGGATTCGGAGCTTGCACGTGGTCGTGTCAGTAAGTTCTACTGGTTGGTAGCAATAAGAAGTCAAGCGTGAGGACTTGTAAGTCTTATTTTATGAACTTCGATTCTTTCAATATAGTGGATTCAAGTTTACTTTGAGGATAGCTAGGTCAAATCCTTCCCAGGTTTTTACCGGTTTGGTTTCCTGGGTGATCATATCTTGTATTATTTATTTTCCGCTGCTTTGCATGATTTGATCTTTTATATTGTGATAACCTAGACTTGTTTAATTGGACTAAGTAACAACTTGGCTAATTACCTAGATTTAATCAATTGTTTAAGGGGTCTAAAAACTGTCAAAATGTACATCAAAGGCATCATTCACCACGTTAGCACTTACACAATAATAAAGTGGATTAGTCTGTATATTTGACAAACAGACCAAAAAAAAAAAAAAAAAAAAAAAAGAAGAAGAAGAAGAAGAGAAGATTATAGTGTCAATACGTAATTTACATCCAACTCATTGCCATGATATTTTTTTTTTTTTTTTTGTGTGCGCGCACTCTCCTAATCTAAGTTGTGCAATAAATTTGCAAACCATAGATATTGGCTCAGGGATTCATTTTGTTGGGTGCATCATAGCACCGTGGGTCCAGCCCACACTTGATAAAACACCTCATTAAAGAGGTGGTTGGACAAGCCACATAAGTCAGCTTATTTTCTTCTTGAGCAGTGACTTTGGCGTGTTGGACACACTGAGGAGAAAAAGAGAAAAGAAAGGGGTTGATGTGTTAAGTGTCCGTTTGGTTGGAGGGGTGAAAAAGTGGGAGGATGGAAAATGGTGGGAGGATAGAAAAGATTTTATTTTCTCTCCTTTTTGTTTGGTTGGGAGTGGAAAAGTGGAGAGATGGAAAAAATGAGTTTGAATAAATTTATTCATATACCCTTGTTAAAGAATGATACCAAATTTTAAAAAAAAAATTAAAAGTGACAAATAACCACACAAAAAAGTGCAATCACCCAAAATTTTTTATAAAAATAAAAAACATGTTCCAAAAAAAATCACATCCAGTAAAAATAAAAATAAACTATCACGCCCAAGCCCTAAAAAAATCAAAAGAAAAAAAAAATAGAAAAAAAAAAAGAGGCAATGTTAATGCCCAAGAAAAAAGAGGCAAACGTACTTGATGTGAATGTTGCTACCTAGGGAAGAGAGAAGAAAAAAAAATGCAACTTAAAGTGAGGGTATTTGGGTAAAGTATATCATTCAGCACTTTTTCCTTCCTATTTTCCTCCCAAATTAGGAGGATAAAAAAATGTAGGCCTAGAGGGATTATTTTCCTCCCTATTTTTTGTCTCTCTTGTTTTCTCTCCTGAACCAAACAATGGAAAATACCATTTTCCACTCTATTTTCAATCCTCCCTGTTTTCACTCCAACCAAACATACCCTAAGGCTATTCGGCCTAAGGCAGAGCTGAAGGAAAAAGAAATTGGCTAAAGCAAAGTCAAGGCAAGTGAGTTGCATTTATTGTGATTTGATGTCAAGAGTGCAAAAGGAAGAAAAGAAGGAAAAGATGAAGAAATAAAAGGAGAGGCAATTCAGCCTGTGAGCAAGAAGTGAAGTCCCAGAGTGTGACAACTAGTGCAGTCTTGAAGAATTGCATGAGTGAGAGCAAGCAAAAGAGAAGAACAAAATAGAGAGTAAGAGAAAATTGTGAGAGATACATAGTGAGGAAGAGAGCAATGAGTGAAAAGAAAAGGAGAGTTTTCTTTACTTAAGTTGTATCTCTAAGTGTTGTAATCTCTATTTTATATAGTGAAATTATTCGGAATTTATCCCGTGGTTTTTCCTTTCAAGGAGAAAGGGTTTCCATGTAAATCTTTGTATTCTTATATGGCTATGCTTCCACTGTACTTGTTGAAATTTATTCAAAATTATATAGAATTTTTCCCAACACTTTTATGCTCAAGGAAGGTATTAGCAGGCACATATATAATACATAAAAATTTTCAAGTACGATGGGAAGAACTGGCTGGCTGGGCAGCGTCATTCTCTTATAATGTTATGTGTTGTGGACTTTTGCGGGGATTGGCTCCATGTAAAGTCTACCTATATACGTGTGATGCTTTGGCATGAAAAAGAAAGCTTAAAAACTATACTTGATGTGAATGGTCTATTTTAGAGCTTACTCTAATTTCTTGAAGAGGGGTACCTCCTTCCATTCCTAGTTCTCTACCTTTTGGACTACTTTGGGCAACTTCCTTCTAGACAAGTCCAGCCCTAGCTAAGAGAGCTAGTTTCTTCGAAGCTTACCTAGAACTTCTTACTGTAGAAGACTTTCTATCTCTCTCTCTCTCCCCTCTATACTTCATCTCTTTCTTTGAATTCCTTTAATTTTTTGAGGATTGTCAATGTCCTTAATGAGGTTCAAATTGGCCATTTATAAAGAAAATCATTATTTCATTCCTCTTAATTAAAAGGTTACTCAATTCTCTAAAAATTTATGTTTGGTCATTTTTTTTGTGTTTGTGATGAATTGTATGTGCAGTGAGCTGTTAGTGGCTACTGGCTAGAAGGTTAATGATTATGCTCCTCGGCCGCGCATATGGTGCATGTGCGGAGGCTATGTTGTTTGGCTTTCATGCCTCTATCAGGAAACTAAAAGTACACACAAAATTGGTATTGAACGTGAATAACATAAAAAACTTATCGTGCATGATAATGTATGTGTGTGATTGGCTTTACACCTTTTTAGATTCAAGCTGTATATCTTAAATCAATTTTCACATTTTGTTGGATATAATTCTTTTCTCTACTGTAATTTTCAAGAATGGTCCAGTAATTTTTTGATGTTGCAAGTGATATCACAACAAGAAAGCTCCCTAGGTTTCTATAGAAACTGTATGGAACATGGCATCAAAATTTGTTTAGATATAATTATAATAAGTCCAATTTGTAAAGTTGTGATTTCCAACTATATTGTGTCGGTTTTAATTCCGTGACAAATTTGATTGTAATTTCCTCAAACTTTTTCCCTGTATGCATGTGGGTTTAACTGTAAAGGATGAGTGTGAGAGATTGGTGAAGAATCAAGCTTCAAAAGTTGAACAAGTGGATTTCGCGAAAAGGCCACGTGTAGAGCACATGACTAAAAGATGAAGAGTTGTGCCAGGCTCTTAATTTTGCGACTATATCGTGGGAAGGGCCAACCCGTGAAAGTTTCTGTTTGGCAAAAAGTTGTGTTTTGCTTTACCAAATCTTTACCCACACTATGTATACCCTCATTACCCATAAAGTGTAAGGAGTGCTTTTCAGAGAGAAAACCCTAGAAAATACACTTGAGAGTTAGAGATTTTTATACCCACAATCATCTACACATTTTCTTGTGGTTTTCCTTAACTCCTACCTCTCCATCTCTAGATCTTTGAGAGGTTGCTAGCCCAAACACTTACCACACCCATTCTGAGTGTAAAGTGGGATTTTGATGCTATTGGGAAGTATTGGAAGGAGCCATTCATTGGCAAATGCAATCAGGCTAAATTGCAGGATCCGGAAAACTAGAGAAGACAAGACTCCGAGAATTTCGTTGGTAGCAAGAGCTTGGAGGGCTCAAGTACATGGGGTAGACTAGGCTTGAAGGGTCTTTTGTTATTCGTGTACTCCAACTTTATTCTCTAGTGGATCGATTTCGACTTGGAGGGTCGCAAAGAGGTTTTTCGCCGAGTTCTTTGGTTTCCTCTTCGATAACACGTCTCAGTGTTATCTTGTGTTTGTATCTCTCTTCCCTACTCTTTGAGCTTTCATTTTATTGTTGATGATGGATGAATATGGCTAGGGTAGAGTTATCGGTTCATTGCGCTTATTTACTCATGTTCCGTGCTTAGTCTAAGTTAAAGTAAAAGCAATCTAGCCATAATTTTTATTTGGGGGTCTGAACAAGCTCTTGTGTTTTAGCACGAATCCGAGCTTTCACGGTTAATGGGTGCTCTTAAGTCATTTGTTAATTGATAATTTTAAACAAGTTTTGATACTATTTTTATGAGAAATATATAATAAAAAAATTGTGAAAAAAAATTAATTACTTTTTTCTTTTTCCATAAACAATTTCTAAAAGTATATATTAAACCAATCTCCTTAAGCATCCATCAACTTTTTCCAATTATATTTGACAAATTAATTCAAAATGTGTATTGCACATTGCATAGGACATTGACAAGTATCAAGCAAAACATAGAGAACTATAATGAATTTATGCGTGCAAACCAATGAATTATTGTTATTTTAAAACTCTTGTTAACAAGACCCATATATTATACCATATAATAAATTTGTGTCTTAGAAGCCATAATTTTGTTTTTCCTTACAATTGGTTGTTTTCTCTCTGCTGCACTCTACTTGCAGCAAGTGGTTATAAAATAGTTTGGGGTGATTTAAGAGTAGGATGAATTTTTATGTGTGTCTAGTGTCTTTGTAGACCCTTTGTGGCTCTCCTTTAATTTTGTGTTCGTAAAAACTCTATCTGTTTGTTTTAGTAATGAATCTCCTTTCTATGCCCAAAAAAATAAATAAATAAAAAACTAGGAAATTTATTATTAATATTACGTGAATCAATACTGGATAGTGGATAATTAAAACCACCACACATCCGATGAGCTCAATGCAATGTGTGCAAAATTTTGGTGGGGACAAGTTGGGAATGATAGGAAGATTCACTGGAAAAGTTGGGGTAAATTATCTCAGCCTAAGAAAGAGGGCAGGATGGGTTTTCAGGATTTGAGATATTTCAACCTAGCTATGTTAGTAAAGCAAGGTTGGAGAATGCTACATGACCAGGATTCACTTATTTTGTAGTGTTTCAAAGCTAGATATTTTCCACAGTGCCACTTCCTAGATGCTGTTGAGTCACCCAATAACTCTTACGTATCGAAAAGCATTATGGCAACAATTCCTATCCTGAAGAGTGGATATCCATTAAAGTACATACAAATAAATGGATTCCAAATCACCCAAATAAATAAAGTTCTCTATCTAATGCATAAGGATGATGAGGAGTGGCGGGGTTTTGACCTCATAGACCCAGATTTAAATTGGAGGCGTGATCTCATTGTAAAGTTATGATTTACAACTATGTTTTATGTTGGATTTATTCCATGACAAAAAGTGTTGTAATTGCTTTAATTTTGTTCCTTGTATTTTGTGGGATTTTATTGTATTGGGTTTAGTTTTAAGTTGGTGAAGACTCAAGCTTAATTGAAGATCAGTGCATTTCACGACTAGCTCGTGAGAAGGGTTCCCGCGAAAAGGGCATGTGAGGAGCACATGACTAGAAGTTGAAGAGTCGTGCCAGACTGTCATTTTCACGAGTGTCTCACAGGTAAGGCCTTTCCGCTAGGTAGTCACGAAACACTTTGCCTGGAGGATTTTTAAGTGTAACTTTCTTACCTTTCACCCATACTATATATACCCTCATTACCCACAAATGTAAAATAGGTCATTTTAGAGAGAAAAACCCTAGATAGGTTTTCTACAACACACACACCCATCTTTTAGAGAGAGAGCTACTCATCCTTAGTAAGAAATCATTGTAGCCTCTTCTCCTTCCCTCTCCCATTGTCATACCTTGAGAGGAGATTTGTACCCAAACATAACCCACACCTATTCAGAGTGGAGAGAGTGTTTTGGAGCATGGGAAGTTTTGGGGAATTTCCAAAAGAAGCTGGTGAGGCTTGGCAGATGCAATCGGGCATATTGCGAGATCCGGAAAGCTGACAAGACATGGTTCCGAGAAGCCTTGTTGGAGTAGGAGCTTGGAGGGCTTAGATGCATCAGGTAGATTAGGCTTAGAGGGTCTCTTGCTAACCCATGTATCCCAATTGATTGTCTAGTGGATCAATTACCACTTGGAGGGCGGTGGAGAGGTTTTACACCGAGTACTTTGGTTTTCTCTTCGATAACACATCGGTGTGTTATCTTGTGTTTGCATCTCTCTTCCCTTACTCTTGTACTTTACTTTTATTGTTTCCTGTTCATGTTTATGCACTAGAGTAGTATCGGTTGATTGCTCTTTATTTACTATTGTTTCCACACTTAGATAAGTTAGAGTAAAAGCAATCTAGCCATAATTTTTAATTGGGGGTCTAAATAGCTCTTGTATTTTTAACACATTTTTTGAGCTTTCACTCATCATGGCAAGCTTTCATAGGGAAGATGCCGAGGCCTTTTGTAGAATATATACCACTAAGTCGTAGGTCTATGTCTGACTTGGTTGTATGGCTTAATAATAAGAATGGTATGTATTCTGTTAAATTTGGGTACCATGTGGCAAGGAAGGTGTTAAGAGAAGAGAATTGGGTTGAAAGCTCTAGGTGTCCAATTGGCCAGTAGGTATGCAGAAATCTTTGGAAACTTCAGGTTCCTAATAAAATCAAGGTTTTTGGATGGAAAGCATGCCAAGAAATACTATAAAAAGAGCACATCTATTGTTAATTCTTTATCCACAGATGACATAGAAGGTAGTTTCCACTAGTAGTCTACTCATACCCTTTTTATTCAACTAAAAGAAATTGTGATTTAGTCATTGATTATTTTTTTGAGTTTGTATGTGGTGTAATGGGGATTGAAATTATGTTTTTATATGTTCGATTTTGGTTAGTAAGGTGGAATTTGATTATGATTAGGGTCATTGTCAATGCCTCCTTGGTGTAACGGACATAACCATAAAATAAACATGTTACAAATGCCTATGTATGTGGTTAGCGAAGAGAAACATATACACAATGAATGATATTCTATAGAAAATATGTCACATCTTAACTCCAAAAATATATTTGATGGAATAGCAGCATTACATACATATACAAAAAATTTCACAATAATTGAGTTAGGAAAATTTTACTAGTTCTCATCTAATCCAACTATTGACATTTGACGCCACTTTTTTTACCTATTATTAAAAATCTACTATATTAGCCGTTGTGAAAATTTCTATCAATTTTTTTTTCTTTTGGTGTTTATAGACTTTCTCTTTGATGGAAGCGACCGATTAAGCAATTTTGCATAAAGCTAATGATTGCAATTGAATAATTTAGTCCAATAATCCCCCTTTATGCCTCTATACCTTAAAATTTTTTTTCCTTTTCTATTGCAGTCACCTTTACCTTCTTCTTTTTTTCCTAAAAAAAAAAAAAAAAAAAAACCCTTTACCTTCTTTTTTTCACCATACCTATGAATGCCCAATTCATTGGGTTGGTGTCTTGGTGGATTGATTTCTTTTTGTGAAAAACGGTGATTCATCATTCATTCTTCCACTAGTTCAACTAACACTTCAAGCTGCAAGTTGGACAGAAAATTATCGTGTAGGCATCAGCTATGAGACCTTTTCTTTAACCATACCATATAATAGTCCAGACTTGTAAATCCAAGCTTGGCCTTATTACCATAGACATCGGGCTATAATATTGGGGCCTAAGTTAGCTTTTTCTTCATTATAGCCCAAACTATCGAGGCCTGAAATTTGAGCCCAACTAATCCTTAACCGGATGTCAAAAACTATGTCCAGCATGAATAGCCTTTTGACAGATTTTAGGTAAAAAGAATATAAATTTTTCTTAAGTATTATGATAAATAACCAAGAGCATTGTAACTCAACTAAAATCTCTTGGTATTTTTAGTTGAGACATCTAGGGCTTAAATTCTCTCTCCCCAAATATAGCAATTGAATTATAAAATTTAGAAAGTTAAGGTTTTTTGTTTTTTGGTCTATCATAACTAATAATGGCTTAGGAAGTAAAGCTTCAATATTAGCTCTTTATTGTTTTGAGTGTTTCACATATTAGATTGAATAGTGCTTTAAAATTCTGGATTTATAAAGTATGAATAGAAAATTGTAATTTTTTTCTCCTAAAAACTCGAAATTATAAAATTGTTTTTAATTTTATAACCCTTTAAAACTTCTCTACTCCTTTAGCCAAAAGTGCACAAATATTTGTCAGATTGTGGTGTGAATGGAAGAGATTCCTCCCTTTAACCGAAACCAAACTCACCTTGATGTACCCAGTGAATCTTCATAATTAAATTATCTAAATTGCTTAATAAAATATTTATTAAAAGGAAAAAAAAAAAAAAAAACTCCTTTTCTCCCTTCCATGTTACAAGAATCGTATGGGGCAACCCAAACTTATCCAATATGATGAATATGGGATGACTAGATATATATCTTTTTATATTTTCTAGTTTATATGAAAAAAAAAAAAAAAAAAAAAAAAAAAAAAAAAAAAAAACTCAAGAATTAAAATGATAGATAAGCTCACTACCAAAGCAAACCCAAAGAGAAACCACCCAAAGGAATTTAGCTAATGATATAGAACTAAATTGACTCGCCACTCAATGGGATATAAAATATCACCACCCAAAGATATACTCGCCACCCAAAGAAATTCACCCAAGAGATAAAAGTTAATTTAGAAGAAATTCGTCTTTTGAAGCACAAGGCTTTATAATCTAAAAGTACACTCTATAATATGATTTTTATTCAATTCAGCCAATAGGCTTATATAAAGCTTAAAACAGCCCTCTAAGCATGGGAGAATGAAATTAGTAATTAAAAACATTACATTTTCAAGACCTTGACTCATGGAAACTATAAACATAATAAATACTTGTCTACCTTGGAGAATTAAAACATAAAAGTTGATTGATATCTTAGTCTGATAATAAAAATCTATCATTGGAAACAGACGTTATAGGTTGAAACTTTCTTAAAAAAATATATATAAAATAAAAGCTAAATATTCCTTAGAAAACCCCAATTAAATGTTATTTTACTAGATAATAAAGACATTTGAACATAGAACGTAGAACATAGATGACACATGTCACCTATGTGGGTGTTACATAATCTGCCCTTCGCTCCTGCGTTATTCTACTTTTACTTTTAGTAGGTTGTACAAAAAAAAATGTTACCCCTCTTTAGGCCTAAATTTGTTTTACCCCTTTTAAAGAGTGTGAGGGAATTTCACTAGTAAAATGAATTTGGAAATTGAAATGTTCTAAAAAACTCTTTTTTTTTTCTCTTTTTTCATTTGGCTTGCCTCTCATGATAGACACGGTACCAATTCAGTTAGATTTGTTAAAAAAAAAAAAAGATTTGTCTTACTTCAAGTACTTTTTTAATTGGAATCTCCTTTTGTTTTGATGAGAAACTGTCACATCATCCACTAACTAAATAAAATGTGGAGATTAAAACTTACTACCATTTGTCATTGTATATTTAAAACAAAATGACATGTCTAGTTAAAAAAAGTACTAAAAGTAAACTAAAGCCAAAAAAAAAAAAATTAATGCCATTATAAATTGTCAAATATGCTTGACTGTTGAGAAATCATGGATCACATGTTCTGAGAATCTAACAACTCTTCTTTTTTATAATTTATTTTTTGATAAAGAGAATCTAAAATAAAGAGAATCCAAACAACTCTAAACATAGTATTGGGCAATCTTAATCCTTTTTTTTTTTTTTTTTTTTTGGCCAAAATTGACTTTTACCCATTTCTCACAAATTTTTCAACAAAATACCCCATGTCTGAAACTAATTAGGGAAATGCTCCTGTTTTGAAACTCAATTTTCTACAAATCGAGTTTCAAATGTAAGTCTCGATTTTTAGAACATCGAGTTATAGCGATCGTGGACTTAGAAATTTTTTTTTTTTTTTTTTGGAACTCGAGTTCCATGAACTTGAGTTCCATGTGAAGTACTCTAGTTCATAAAACTCGAGTTCCACTTGAATTTTTTTAAGGAACTCAAGTTCCAGAAATTTTTTTATTTTTTTTTTATTTTCAATTTGCTATAACTCAATTGTCTAAAAATCGAGTTTTAAATTGAAACTCAACTTTTAGAATATCGAGTTTCAAAACAAGGGCATTTTCCTAAATAATTTTAGATACAGGGCATTTTGTTAAAAAGTTTTGACGAAAATGGCAAATGCCCATTTTCTCCTTTTTTTTTTTTTTTTTTTTTTTAATAGCTGTCCCGTTCTCACTTGAGTTAGAGCTAAGCTAACAATCAATATTACATTGTGACAATTTGTTCGGTTGTTCCAGCACTTTCTTGGTTTGGTGCCATTTTTTAATTAATAGTTCAATACTACAATTAGGTCCATTTGAAAAACTTGGGATACAGAGATCATTGACTAATTTGACTTTACGTTTCAACAACCATTTGCCTTTGATTTTCCTATTGTTATATAAACACAGATGTAGGCACGCAACTTATAAATTAAATTTCAGAAATTGTGATTGTTGGAGTTTTACTAAGCAATAGTTTGGTGACACAAAATTAGTCAAAATTGTTAGCATGATTTATTGTAATTGGTATATAGCAAAAATTGAATTACATGTGGGTTTATATGAAATCATCCTGCTTCAATCATAATTTATAATTCTTGTTTTTTTATATGAATCAGGATTTCATAACTTACGACTTATCGCTTAGCAAGTTGTGAAAAAATTGTATCCATATCACTACTCTTTATAAAGTGATAAAGTAGATAATTAAATAACAAAATCTGGCCACCTTGACAATTACTCCACTATTAGAGCTGAAATTAGGTTTTAACTTTTAAGGAAAGGTCTACTACTGCTTCGGGAATTTTAGCATTTGCCCTTTTTCAAAAAAAAAAAATTTAGCAATATGTCCCTATTTTGAAACTATTTAGAGTCATGTCCCTGTTTTGAAACTCGATTTTAATAAAATCAAGTCTTAATCTAAAACTCGATTGGTTTAAAATCAAGTTATGCCAAATGAAACTTAAAAAATAAAATAAAATAAAATAAAAAAATAATATTGTGGAACTCGAGTTTCAAATTTTTTTTTTTTTTTTTTTTTTTTAAGTTTGATTGCCCCATACTCGATTTTCTACAAAATCGAGTTTTACATTGAAACTCAATTTTGAGAAAATCAAGTTTCAAAACAAGAACAAGGATCTAAATAGTTTCAAAACAGAGATATATTGCTAAATTTTTTAAAAAAATAAGGGCAAAATGTTAGAATCCCCCTACTGCTTCCTTGGGATTTGCAATTAAGGGAAAAGTATTATTGAATTAGGCTCTTATTAACTTTTCTTTCACACAAGCATGCCAAATTAGAATGTTAGGATGGGTTTGATTAGCTAAATTAGTAAAATATGTTATCATCAAATAAGATATATATTTTGGATCAAAACTTACCTATAAAAAATAAAAAAATAAAAAAAAAAATCCATCGATGCATTGGTTCGATCATAAAGAGTAATAGACAAAGTTTTCCACCAAACCAATTTAGAAGAATTTTCTCTAGCCCATTACATGGGTATTATTATAAAATAATTCATATGTATTATTTAAAAAAAAAATTATATTACTTGTTAAATAAATTATATGACTAAAAGTCTAAAAGTATACGTGCATGGTTTTATTAATTGCGACATAGTGAGTTAAATGAATATTTCTCCAAATCAAATTAATGGTGAACTTTTTCCAAGAATAATTATGACAAAACAGATGTTATAGATTTAAATATTTTTTCCATTAAAAAAAGTCAATATTTATAAATGATCAAGACTTAGATACAGTACTTATGTGCTGTTCTTTAGGTTTCCCTTTTAAGATTCTGCTATGTGGATTTTTTTTCTCATGAGATGGAAATGTATTTTTTAGTTAAGTAGCCACATGGCTGAATTTTAAAAGCAAAACCTAAGGAACAGTACTTAAGATACTGTACCTAAATTAATATTAATACCATATTTCAACCAGATGGTATCCCGCAAAAAGGTTACATCATTACATGGTGATTTGAGGATGAATTGGTCCCTAGATGTTTTAACTCACCACCAAAGGCTTCCGTTTATCTATAAAACAAGGAAGAGAGATTTGACTCTATATATATGTGTGTGTGGGGGGTGGGGGGGGGGGGGGGATAATGAATGCCCTAAGGACATTTGTTAATGAACCATTTTAAGAAATATTTTTATGTGAAAAGAAAAAAAAAAGTAATTAATATTTTGATAGTTTTTTTAATTTCCCATAAAAGTGATATAAAAACTTTCCTTAAATGATTTATTAACCATTACTCAAAGAGCACCTGTTAACATGACCATATATATGCGTGCGTGTGTATATATATATATTGGTTTTTTGAGAAACAGGTTTGACTTTGTTTATAGAGTAACTTGACTTTGCCCAAGGTTTTGTAATTATAGGGGGGCCAAGTACTATTATAGGATGGCTTGAATCTTAACTGTGGGAATATTAATATTTGAAGGGAGTTTTGACTTTGTTTAAAAAGTAGCCTTGGGGTTTTTTTTTTTTGGGGGGTGGGGGTGGGTGTTCCATTTTGCTTCCATAAATTTGCTTCAACCTAAGGATAATATTCATTGTCTATAAAGGTATTTTTTATCCACTAATAAATGAATATTAAAGTCTTATAAATAAAGTAACACCACAAAGGATTTAGATGCCTTTGCCCAAGGGTCCTCCCATATGGGAGAGACTTTGATTTTGTTTGTGAAAGTGTTACCGAGATTTTGTTATTTGTTTAATACATTTTGAGTGTATAAACACTCTGTAATATTTCTTTAATATAGTGAATTCATCATCTGCTACCTGTGGACAAGTGATTGAGCCAATAATTATTTTCCATAGGAGTCAAGCTAATTATAATAAAGTTCTTTTTTTTAATTAAAAAAAAACTACAAAAAAAAAATCATTCTAAAATTTAAAGATAATGTTTTTACTACGGTTAAGGGAAATTTTGAAAAGCTAGGAGGCCCTCTAGTTTTGCCATCACTGCCATGAACATATGCTATTGTCGAACCACGTAAATTTTTAGTGTTTTCTTTTGTATGTGATTGCTTATTAATTTATTCGTTCTGATTATTTGTTTGAAGATCTTTCTAAATCTCATAATATTTGACAATCACTATTTGTGTGAGAGGGCTATCAAGAGGTCCTTTCACATAACAAATTGGTATTAGAGTTTTCACTTTTACAATAATTTTTAATAGAGATGTTCACGTTGAATCCCTTCTTCACTTTCGATGTATAAAGAAAAAATGAAAAATATTAAAATTACTACAAATTTTACTACAAAATATTTATAAATCAAATGTGATAGTAGCTAGACTTCAACAACTTAATAAATAAATATTGTAATTACTTTTTTGATATTTGTGACAGATCAAGTTATAAGTCTTATACTTTTTTCAAGAAAAAAAATAAAAGTTATAAGTCTTATATCGTAAAATTTGTAGCATCCTTAACATCACTTTCCTTATTTTCCATTAACGGAAATGGAATTCTATTGTATTTGCTATTTATGACTTGAATTGAGTGTGAACTAGTCTAATTCAAACTAGGGCCACTCACCAGTCATATTCACACAACAATCATCTCAAATTTTAATTTCCCTACTTCTTTGAAGAGGTTTGGTCGACATAGGAAACAAAGACAAGCAAAAGGAAAAACATCAACGACATTTGAAAACTTTCAACTTTCAAGAATAGAAATAAAAGTTTAATAATATAATTGAAATAAAAGAAAATTCTAAACAAGAACTTTTTCCTACCCTCCATTCTCTTTGTAATTCAAACAAGAGAGGAGACTAGCATAACAGACGTTTCCCCTGTCAAAACTTATAAGAATTTGTATATATTTGAATCATTTGATCCATAAAAGAAACAAGCTACTTCAAAATATTTCATCGTGAAGAGAGAACACGCTGTGCCAATTGCTTTTGCAGTTTTGCTTGGGTAGTAATTTTTACAATTGCCTCGCTACAAGTCTTGTCTGCTTTTCAAAATCAGAAAATTTTAAGAGCTATAAAGTATGAAAGTTGGGAAAATAGATATATATATATATATATATATTTTTTTTTTTTTTAATTTTTGGTTTTGAGATACATAAGGGGAGGGAGATTCAAAAATGATGAAAAGAGTTTTCAAGCACTATATAAAATTCCTTTGTGGTTTTTTTTTTTTGTGTTTTTTTTATCAGGTTGAAAAATGGACAGAAAGAAAAATGATGAGAGATAGGTAGAAGGAAAATTGGTATTTTCCTTTGTTTGGTTCAGAAAGGAAATTGGAGATAAACTCATAACAAAGGGTGTCCAAGTGGTTTCCACTCTCTCTCTCTCTCTCTCTCTCTCTCTCTCTCTCTCTCTCTCTCTCTCTCTCTCTCTCTCTCTCTCTCTCTCCATTTTGAAATGGGTTTTGTTTCTACTAGTTGTTTGGTTGGTTGTTTTTTGTCCGTCTCCTTCTTGAGAAAGTATCTACTGAGACGGGCTCATAAGATCTATGTCTCACTGATATGTGAGTTCCACACTCCTTATATTTTGTGTGCCCATGGGAGGTGGGATTTTTATAGTTTGGCACTTTACCTGTTAATTTAATCATGGAAATGTTGTAAAGAAATTTGTAATTAAATTGGTATTTTTTAGTACTTCCAACAAAGATGTTTACTGTTCAAATTCTTTCCCTACCAGATATCAAATTATTAAAAAAATCGTGGAGATGTTGAACTCTATCCTATATACACAAAATAAAATAAAATAAACACTTAAATTTAGATTTTCAAAACACGCACACATAGAGATAATATGTAATATTTATTAGATAATAATGAGAGAAAACAATTTACTTCTCACATACTATTATAAAATATATATATATATATATATATCTTTGATAATAGGAGCATAATAATAAATATATGTAAACAATCTTTTCCGTTTTCTCATTCTTTTTTCTCAACAAAAAAATCGTATCATATATATTATATTAAAGTCAAAACATAATCATAATCCAAATTGAATCTAGATTAGTTTTTAATTATAGTCTAATTTTGCACTAAATGTCCATTTTAATTTTCTTAATTTTAATGTAAAGTTGTTCATTCAAAATGGTAAGTATGAAAATCAAAAAAATCACCCCCATTTACTTAGGTAAGATCATTTTATCATCACTATTGTTGAATATTTATGTGTCTAAACATGAATTACAACCTAGTATATAGTTATTTTTTATCCTTCCAATTTTCTATTCTCTATACCAAACACACATAATGAAAAACTAGAATATTTTCAATCCTCCAAATTCGAGTTTCAAGAAATTTAAAAAACTTCTTAATTAAGGCTCTATAATCTTTTTTGCAAAAGCTCTAGTACTAATTAGTAGTGAAACTTTTACGATATGGAGGCTTAACTGAAAAACTCTTTAGTGTTTTAAATATTTGACAAGATAAAGTTCTAGATTTCTAAAATATTGATAGGATTAGTATTGGTGTTACACAAGTAGGCCTATGATTGGATGTAAAAGTGAGTGAGTAGCAATTGAAGAGTGATTAGCATTGAGAGTGGTAGTTAGTTGTGAGTCAGTTGTGAGTGTACAGCTGGAATGGGAGAGTTAGTTAGTAGTTCAAAGTTAGTTAAAGGGTGGGAAGATGTATAAAGGTGAGAATGGATTGTTGTACAGATTCAAGTAATGAGTAAAGCATAATTCAATTCATTTTCTCTCTTCTCTATCTCTTTTCTCTATCTCTTTTCTTCTTGGAGGACCAACTGACCTCAAAACCAGCTAGAGACATAACCACCATACTCTGCTCCTAACAATTGGTATCAGAGCATCATTCCTGCACTACTTTGACTAAGACATGAGCCGCTGCCATGAATATGGTGAATGAAGCCATTGCTTCTCTCCATACTACCTCTGATCACCATAACAGGGACATCCAAGAAATGCAAAAGATTCAAGGCATTCATACCAGAACCTTGAACGAGATGAATCAAAACATCAATGTGATCTTACAATAGCTGAATTCCATAGATGGGAATCAAAAATCACCTCAAAGAAATGTGCAATCAAATTCAATTCCAAGTTCTTCAACCTTGCCACTTGCAAAGTCTGTGAAGTTGGATCTTCCACAATTCTTAGGCGTTGATCCTGCTACCTGGGTTTACAAAGCTAACCAGTAATTTGGGTATTATCAAACCCCAATTGCAGAAAAGCTATTGATAGCTTCCTTCCACATGGACTTGGAGGCATTGATTTGGTTCCAAGAAGTAGAAGAAGCAGGGGTGTTCTCTGATTGGGAATCATTTGTACCAGCTTTATATGTGAGATTTGGGACTAGTGCTTATGATGATCCTATGGAGGTGTTGACCAGGTTGAGGCAAACTTTAACTGTGACCTTGTATAAGGCAGAATTTGAAGTTGTGTCTAACAGAGTCAAGGGCCTTTCTCCTTTACATAAGCTCAGCTACTTCTTGAGTGGTTTAAAGGATGAAATAAGATTACCTGTAAGAATGCTCAATCCTCAATCCTTGAATGAAGCTTTTGGACTAGCCAAGATTCAAGAAGAATATGTGTGGAGCAGCAAGAAGAGCATCAGGTACCAACAAGAATCAGGTAACACTTCCATTCTTGGTTTACCTAAAAGTAATGCAGTGTTAGATACTAAGCCAAAAATACCAGTTAAGAGAATTACTCCTGTTCAAATGGATGAAAGGAGAAAGAAAGGGTTGTGTTATAATTGTGATGAGAAAAGGGGGCCTAGGCATAAGTGTAAAAATGTTAAATTGTTTCTTTTAGAGGGAATGGATATAATACCAAAACTGCAATCTGGAGTGCAAATTACTGAGGTGGATGAGGAAGTGGGCAGTGATCTTAATAAACCAATTGAACAAGAAGAATGACAGTTTTTAGACCCCTTAAAAAATTGATTAAACCTAGGTAATTAGCCAAGTTGTTACTTAGTCCAATTAAACAAGTCTAGGTTATCACAATAATAAAGATCAAATCATGCAAAGCAGCGGAAAATAAATAACATACGATATGATCACCCAGGAAACCAAACCGGTAAAAACCTGAGGAGGATTTAACCTAGCTATCCTCAAGGTAAACTTGAATCCACTATCAGAAAGAATCGAAGTTCATACAAAAGGACTTACAAGCACCCCCGCTCGATTTCCTAATGCTACCAACCAGTAGAACTTACTGATACGATCACGTGCAAGCTCCGAATTCACGGACTCCTTCTTTCTTTGGATTCCCACCAGCTACAAGCACCCCCGCTTGTGTATTCTTTAAGCTTTAATGGCAGCAACTGTTTTGAACGTGGCTAGTTGTAGAGAATATCTCCTCCTTGAAAACCCTAAGTTTGTGTAAAGGAAAGCTCCTCTAGATCTCACAAGAGATTTACACAAACTGCAATATGAGCAACACTAAAACGTGGTTAGAGTTTGCCTTTTATACTTAGGACAAATAAGAAACCCTAAAAACGTTTTAAAATAACTAGGGCTGAGTTGGAAAATTCTGCAGAAAAGCAATTTGCCCGACGTTCGATCGGTCGAGCCTAAGCTTCGATCGATCGAGCCAGGCCGAAAGCCACACTGCTTTCTGCTTAACACTCGATTCCAACTTTACATCGACATACAACTTTGAGCTAGCTTTAAACACTTCTAAACACATTGTTTTGATCATGGTTTGCCAACAATACAAATTAGAGTTCTAAATACATAAAGTCCTACACTTTAGAACCTAACAAACTCCCCCTTTGGCAATCCCTGACAAAACATAACTTAGAAGCTCAAAGTTTACAAAATGAAAAGCCCTTTACAAAATAATGCTCATAAACAAAAATTCAATCCTAACTACTATCCATCAGTTGCAAGTGTAGACAGCAGCTCAATTGAATCAACCTGTATATTTCCTGAAACACTAAACAAAATACATAACCGCATGTGTGGAAATAATACAAGTAAACAAAATAACTTCTTGATTTCAAACAACACACAAATAAAGACATATATCAATGAATAACTCATAAATATAAATCAATAAGCAGTTTGAAACAAGAAACAAATAAAGTACCAACAAAAACATAAAACTCCCCCTAACATGAATAACCCATCAAAAACAAGGTAAGAGCTAAAAATGTTAAGTACACAGAGAAGCACCTAGATACAATCTAAAACTCCACAAGCTCCAACCAAAAACAAAAAGTCTCCCCCTAAAAGCAAAAACTCTACAAGTACTCCCCCTTTTTGTGACGGAATGCCAAAGGGCAAACAAGATATCCATCATCAAAAGGGAGGTGGTCTAAACTGCGCCAACTCCGCACGCAAGGCACGGATCTCATCAAGCACGTCCACCAAAATCTGTCCTTGAGCCGCCTGAACGGTCAAGACATGATCCAACGTGCGACGAATGTCTGAATCATCCGTAGCAGTCGGTGGAGGAACAACAGCATCAGCATCAGCAGCAGCACCTGAAGGCTCAGCAGCAGTTGTACCTGTAGAAGAGGGAGGAGGGGGAACACTACTAGATGACGCACCTCTAGGACGAGAAGGAGGGACCCTCAACTGAGCAGCCCTCTGACAAAGACAGGTGGCACCTATGGGAGCTATCACATGAACAGGCTCACCTGACGGAAAACCATCTAGACCTAAATAGAGCAGAATCCTATGAATGAAAATAGGATGAATCAGTGCATGCCCTACGGCAGAACTCCTATGAACCTCGTTCAAAGAAAGAAGGAACAAGTGAGGAAAACTGATAGACGCTCTAGAAGTAAAGGCGTACAAAAACACACATCGCTCTAAAGGGATGGTGTGGAAGTGAGAGATAGGCCACAAGGAATGACACGCAATCCTAAAGAAGAGATAGGCAGTCTCGGTAAGCTCAGCGGACGTGATCCGAGGATCAGAACCCCACTGGATAGATGACCCAGTGATGTAAGACATGACTACATCTAAAGAGGGTGGCTCATCATAGGGATAGACAGCATCCCGAACTACCGGCACCCCAAGAGCCTCAGCCACCACCCGAGGGGTAATGGTGAACTCTACACCTCGTATCCAACTCCTAATAAGGGTGTTGGAATCATAGATGTGGCAAGAGAGGTTCGAGTAGAACTCTCTAATCAGGGCGGTCGGAGGTGGATGATCTATCTGTACGAGAGGCAACCAACCCCTAGGCTCAAAATTTTCCCTAATGGCCGGATCAAGCGCATCTAACACAACAGCTCGCTCAGACCAGATCTTACACCTACAGTTCAAGGTGTCATAAGCTTCTCTACACTTATCATTCTTAAACAACTCTACTCTAGGTGGAGACTCAGAGGAAGTGGAAGTGGTCCTATTAGCTCTAGTTTTCCTAGGCATGGTGCTAAGATAAGGATCAAAACACAGAGTGAAAGAACAAAAACCACAAAACCAAAACCAAAGGCAGACTGCAAGTTAGCACAAAAACAAAAAATAGAAACAAAATCTATATGATGCATGAACAAATTTAAATGTCATGATGCATGTGCTAATGCAGTGAATTGAGTCAAAAAGATTCAAATTATAAAATTGGCTTGCACATAAAGATTTTTAACTCAAAAATCCCAAAATAAAGAAACCACTTGATCAATTTTTAAAAAAATTGACGAATTGATCATTACACATGATAGAATAACAACAATAATGATCAATTACATCAATTGGAGAAGCCAATTTCATCAATTTAAGCCAATTTGACAAAATCCCCAATTCAGATCAAATTCAAAACCCTAGAATTTTCAATTTTTCAAAAACCACCAAATTGATCAAATTAAACTATAGGGAACATCAATATAACATCATGGCACAAAAACCCATTGATCAATTACACAAGAATTGTCTTGAATCATCAAAACCCCCAATAATTTTCAAGATGCCGAAAATAGCCATGAGAATGCATGAAAAATGCATGAAAGCAAGAAATAAACTTGAAAAAGAAGGGCAAAAGGGTCTTACCGGCTTCTAGGGACAAAAACCTTGCAAAAATCTTGAAGGAAAACGACAAAAATTGATGGTGGAGCCAAGAGCCAACGCGGAGAGAGAGAGAAGTTTGAAAAAATTTGAATAGTGACTTTGAAAAAGTCCTATTCTACTTTTTAAAAAACCTGATACACGAGTTTCGATCGGTCGAAAAAACAATCTCGACCGATCGAAACAGACAGAGGCTCCCTCTCTTAAAAATTTTAAAATTTTAAAAATTTCGATCGGTCGAAAAACAGAATGGACCGATCGAATCAAGCAGAGGCTCACCATATATTTCTGGAAAAACACAATTTTTGAAAAACAAATTGATTTAACTCAAAGCATTGAAATTCAAGAACAAAAATGCATGAGTATGAGATGATATGATTTTCCAAACAAGAATTTTAAGCCCAATATTCCCAAAAACAAAATTTTGCATTCTCCACAAATTTTCAAGCAACAAATTTAGTTTGCACATAATTCAAAGTGATTGCAAAAACTTGGTTGGTCAGACCATAAACACACACAATAACATGTACAATGTTTAGCAACGAGTAACTCGTGTAGTGTGTGCGACTAGCAAAAACATGAGATACATGTGAGGTGATATGTGAATAGCAATCAATCACAGAGTCTACAAAATTCATCACAAAGAATTTAAAAGAGACTATCACCTAAAGAGTTACATCATATAACTCCCACATCTCCTAGATCATAAGCTTGCAATCACGTAAGTTTCTTGTATTTATGCCTCATAATATACATTCCAATTTTAAGTTTATGTGAGTTTGGCATCAAGCCTAATAGTACACACCAATTAGATTTTAAGAATTAAGCACTTTTACCGAGGCTTCACCTTATGTTCTTTTTGTGCATATGCTACACTTTCTCGAGCACAAAATCTTATGATATGTACTAAGGTGTTCATGATTGGCTGGTGAACAGTGGTGAGATGGTTATTTATGCCTTTCTCTAAAAGTTCAAGTCCGTCATTTAAAAACAAGTGACTTCAAGATTAAGACATAGTAATCAAAAACCATACACATCTTTCCCACACAACATGCACTACAAATCTTCAACTAGTAGAGTGTAATAAATAAGCTCATCAAAGCTAAACAAGGTACAAAAAAAAAATGTTATGTGAAAATAAATTGACCAATCTTGTTCTCAAAAACCAAGAAGAATAGTGCAAAAACAAAATGTGCTTCCTTTTCCCTTTTTTTTTATTTTAATAAAAATAAAAAACACCTAGAATGAAATGCATGAATGTTATGCAATGCAAATCCTAGAGACAAAAAAAACACAACCAAAGAACAATGGTCACAAAGGGTAGAGCAATGAAACACAAGGACCATGTTAGAAAGACTCAGTTAGGATGAGTCTTTTGCATCCAAAACTTTTTAGATGCACCACGAGCATTGGAGTTCTTATTCACTTGAGAATGATTTCCAACTCCAGGATTAGAATAAAGGTTTAAAGCATTTACCAAATCACCAATAAGTACCATAGGATCAAGTGCCTGAGGCACAGGTACTTTTGGTTTGTTTGCTCTCTTTGCAGCTTGCAGCTTGTAGCAATTTGGACGTATGTGTCCAGTCTTTCCACAAAAATGACAAACCAATGCAGGTTTATCATGTGTCTTGTCCTTAGATAGGGTAGGCTTCTTAGGCTTAGATTCTTTCAGATCAACCCTAATCTTCCTAGTTGATGAACCTTCTAAGGTGAAAGTTCAAAAACGTGTACAAAACACCTTTGAACGTTTAGACCCCCAAAATACAACTTAACCAAATCAAGCAATATGTCAAACAACAAGTGTGCGGAAACTTAACACATGCTATAATATGAAATAGGTTAAACAACTATCTAAGCCATAACAATATAAAACCACAGCAGATAAAATAAAGGCAAAGATAGAGAGGAAGGAAGATGCAAACACAAAGACAACACGCGATGTGTTATCGAAGAGGAAACCGAAGTCCTCGACGAAAAACCTCTCCGCCGCCCTCCAAGCGGTAATCAATCCACTAGAAAATACAGTTGGGATACAAGGACAGCAATAGACCCTCCAAGCCTAATCTACCCAGTGCACCTAAGCCCTCCAAGCTTCTTGCTCCAACGAGGTTGCGCCGAACCTTTTTCTTTTCTAGCTTCCCGGATTCCGCTACTAGATCGTAGCATCAACCAATGAAGATTGGCTCCTTCCTAACTGCTTCCCAGAAATCCAAACAACTGTCTCACAGTGATGATGATGGTGAGAACCAGGTTTGGTATAATGCCTCTCAAGGATTTGACAATGGAGAGGAAGAGAGTTGAGGAATTTGAAGAGACTCTAAGGTAGAGATTGTGGGTGAAGCAATCTGGTTTTTCTTTAGGGTTTCTCTCTCAAAATTCTCTCTGGAAGCTCTCTTTCAATCGTGGGTAAAAGGGGTATTTATACTGGAATGGGAGAGGAATGTGAAACGTCAGGTTTTACAAAACAGGGGTGGCTCACGGCTTAACCTCGCGGCTTGACCAAGTCGCGAGATCCAGTCGCGAGTTAACCGTATGGCCAGTTGTCCTGTTTTATCTTGTAGTGCTCCAGCTAGCATGACTGTTCATTTTCCAGCATGCTTGGCACGTGTGCTGCTTCTGGCGGCTTGCAGCCGCGAGTCCACCCGCGAGTCCCAGCCGCGAGTCTCTGTTTTCTTGCACACTCTTGAGCAAAGTTCACTCTATCTCACTCACTACCCTTACAACAAACCCACCTAAATACAGGGTTACTAAATGCTGAATTACAAGCAAATTTGGCACGGAATAAAGCCAATTAGATGGTTGAATAAATTCAACCTTACATAAGGGTTTAGCAACCTCACTCACAGGGGGTTTGATAGTTTCACTCACTATCTCACTCACTGAAGGTTCAGAAGAAGAAGATGAAGGAACAAACTTAGTGGAATGCAGAGCGGACACACAGATGCTGTCAACATAACCTAAATCAATTTTGTCAGAAGATGACTTTTGAACACTCAGCATTTGATCAAGTTTAGAACTAGCAGATCTAGCAACAGATAAATCAAGTTCTAAAGATTTAACTTTATCAAGCAAAAGCATGTTTTCAGTTTTCATATTGTTCAAAAGGTCATTAGCATCAAATAATTTAACAAGCAAATTTTTCTTTTCAAGCTCAAGAGATTCAATTTTCTTTAGGCCAAGTTCAACATTCATAACATCCTTTGCAGCAACTTTGCAAAGTTTGTTATAGGCCTCTTGAAGATCTGCATCTTAAGAGAGTTCCCCATCAGAAGGATTCTTTTCAACAAATATGCTCTCATCAACTACAGCAGTAGCAGTGAAAGCAATGAAGTTTCCATCCTCATCACAATCAGAATCATGATCAGAAACTTCACCATCACTAAGGGTTACAGCCATAGCCTTACCCATAGACTTCAAATAGGTTGGACATTCAGATTTCAAGTGTCCATACCCTTGACATCCAAAACATTGAGAGCCCAAAGAATTATTGGAAGTTTGACCTACTCTTTCTCTAGGTTTATCATTGTTATTAACCTTAGTGGGATCATGCTTCCTAAAATTTCTAGGTTCAGCAGTGTTTGTGCCTCTTGCATTTCTATTGTTATTCCTGAGAAAAATTCTAATATTCTTGGCAAAATAGGCAATCTCTGTAGCAGAGAACTCATCATCAAATCCACCACTATCAACATCATCAATTGACTTAAGAGCCATTAATTTGGATTTGGAAGTTTTGGGTAGATCCAACTCATAGGATTGAAGAGATCCTACAAGCTCATCAACAGGGATGAAGTCCACATCCTTGCTTTCAGTAATGGCAGTCACCTTGGGTTTAAAGTCTTCAGTCAAAGATTTAAGAATCTTCCTAACAATTTTAGGTTGATCATAGATTTCACCCAAGTTAAAAGCAGAATTAACAATATCATTCAGTTTTGCATAGAATTCATCAAAAGATTCATCATCAGACATCCTAATGCATTCAAATTTAGAAGTCAATTGCTGCAGTTTATTTATTTTGACAGCCTTTATGCCTTCATGCATAGTCTGGAGGATATTCCAAGCTGTATGAGCGATCTCAACATTCGAGATTCTCTTAAATTCCTCCATAGAAACAGCATTAAAAATCACATTCATAGCCTTGCTATTAAACGAAGCTGCTTCTTTCTGAGAAGTTTGCCACTCACTAACAGGAATAGTGGACTTCTCCCATCCGTATTCAACGGAATTCCACACCCTCTCATCGATGGATTTCAGGAAGGCTTTCATCCTTACTTTCTAGTAAGCATAATTATTCCCATCAAAGTGAGGAGGAATAACTAGAGAGTGTCCGTGTTCCATGACAACAGAGGTCAAGGATCAACTCTTAGATCAAAAGATCTAAAACAAAAGAGCAACCCGCTCTGATACCACTTGACAGTTTTTAGACCCCTTAAACAATTGATTAAACCTAGGTAATTAGCCAAGTTGTTACTTAGTCCAATTAAACAAGTCTAGGTTATCACAATAATAAAGATCAAACCATGCAAAGCAGCGGAAAATAAATAACACACGATATGATCACCCAGAAAACCAAACCGGTAAAAACCTGGGGAGGATTTAACCTAGCTATCCTCAAGGTAAACTTGAATCCACTATCAGAAAGAATCGAAGTTCATACAAAAGGACTTACAAGCACCCCCGCTCGATTTTCTAATGCTATCAAATAGTAGAACTTACTGACACGACTACGTGCAAGCTCCGAATCCACAGACTCCTTCTTTCTTTGGATTCCCACCAGCTACAAGCACCCCCGCTTGTGTATTCTTTAAACTTTAATGGCAACAACTGTTTTGATCATCAAGGTGTAGAGAATATCTCCTCCTTGAAAACCCTAAGTTTGTGTAAAGGAAAGCTCCTCTAGATCTCACAAAAGATTTACACAAACCGCAATATGAGCAACACTAAAACGTGGCTAGAGTTTGCCTTTTATACTTAGGACAAATAAGAAACCCTAAAAACGTTTTAAAACAACTAGGGCTGAGTTGGAAAATTCTGCAAAAAAGCAATCTGCTCGACGTTCGATCGGTCGAGCCTAAGCTTTGATCGAACGAGCCAGGCCGAAAGCCACACTGCTTTCTGCTTAACACTCGATTCCAACTTTACATCGACATACAACTTTGAGATAGCTTTAAACACTTCTAAACACATTGTTTTGATCATGGTTTGCCAACAATACAAATTAGAGTTCTAAATACATAAAATCCTACACTTTAGAACCTAACAAAGAAGATATGGGAATTACATTGTATACTTTAACTAAAACTCCTACACCAGGCACTATGAAGGTTAGGGGCAAGATTAATGGCAGTGGGTTAGTGATACTTGTTGACACAGGTAATACTCATAATTTTGTGGATGCATTATTGGTCTCTAGTCTACAGTTAAAGGTTGATGTTTCAAGAATTTTGGAGGTTAAGGTGGCTAATGGTATTGTGGTGAGAACTCAAGGTTTTTGTAATAGTGTACCAGTGTGTGTGCAAGGAGTGGAATTTTGTGTTCAATTTCATGTTTTGGCATTAGGGGGTTGTGATGCTGTGTTGGGCACTCAGAGGTTGAGTACTTTGGGTGTGATATACTGAGATTTTCAGTTTTTAACTATGAAATTCCATTATAAGGATCAACAGGTCCTGGTGCAGGGTTTAAGTCCCTCTTTAGGCACTTTTTTCATGGATTGGAATCAGTTGCTCAAGGGATCAGTGAGGAAGGGTTTTCTACTTCAAATCACTCCTGCAGCTGGTGTGGTGTTGGAAGATACTGTGCCTATAGAAGTGGAGTTGTTATTACAGGAATTTGGAGAGGTTTTTGAGACTCCTACAGGTCTACCACCTATGAGGGGTCATGAACACCAGATCACTCTCATGGAGGGCTCTCAGCCAGTCTGCCAGAGACCCTATAGATACCCTTTCTATCAAAAGAATGAAATTGAGAAGATTGTGAGAAAGTTGTTGTTTGTTGGGTCAATCAAAAATAGCACCAGTCCTTTTGCTTCACCTGTCTTGTTAGTAAGGAAGGTAGATGGGTCTTGGAGGATGTGCAATGATTATAGAGCATTGAATAACATCACTGTGAAGGATAAGTTTCCAATTCCAGTTATTGATGAGTTGTTAGATGAGTTGAATGGAGCAATTATCTTTTACAAGCTTGATTTGAGATCAAGGTACCATCAAATCAAGATGAAGGAGGAGGATGTGCCTAAAACAGCCTTCAAAACACATGAGGGGCATTATGAGTTCTTGGTAATGCCATTTGGCTTAACCAATGCTCCTTCAACCTTCCAATCCTTGATGAACCAGGTTTTTAAGCCTTATCTTAGGAAATTTGTTTTAGTTTTTTTTGTTTTATTTTTTTTTTTTTTTATCTTGGTTTATAGCACTTCTTTATCTAAGCATGTGACCCATCTGAGATCTGTTTTAGAGGTTTTGGCTTTAAATAAATTGTATGCTAAAAGGTCCAGCAAATTTGCTTGTAATGAAGTGGAGTACCTAGGGCATGTTATCACTAGTGCTAGGGTTCATACTGGCCCTAAGAAGATTGCTACCATGCAACAGTGGTCTACCCCTACTAATCTTAAGTCCTTGAGAGAGTTTTTGGGGCTCACAGGTTACTATAGAAAATTTGTTAAGGGATATGGTCAAATTGCTGCTCCCTTAACTACACTATTGAAGAATGATGCATTTTCTTGGTCTAAAGAGTCTAAGCAAGCTTTCCAGCAATTGAAGGCTGCCATGGTTCAACCACCTATGTTAGCTCTCCCAAATTTTGATAAGACATTTGTCATAGAGTGTGATGCCTTAAGAAAAAGGCTGGGAGCAGTCTTGATGCAGCAAGGCAGGCCTATTGCCTTTAATAGCCAAGCCCTCAAAGGTAGGAATTTGGCCTTATCTACTTATGAAAAGGAGTTATTGGCTCTGGTTACTGCTGTCAAAAGGTGGAAAGCTTACTTGTTTGGTAGACCTTTCATTGTTAGAACTGATCAACAAAGTCTTATGTACCTATTAGAGTAGAAAATTGGTACTCCTACTCAACAGAAGTGATTTGCCAAATTATTGGGGTATGCCTTTGTTGTTCAATATAAAAAGGTAAGGATAACCTTGTGGCTGATGCATTGTCTAGGAAAGTTGAAATTGAGGATGATTTGGCTTCAGATGTGCTGTCTAGCAAGGCTAAATCTGTGAATCTTACTTTTGAGGATGATTTGGACTCTTAAGAAGGAGTTTTGTGTATGCTTTCTTCCATTCCCAGCTTGGTTGACTGACCTTAAAACAAGCTATGCCACGGATTAGCAGTTGTAGGGTATTTTACAAGCTTTGAATTCAGGGAAGAATGTTCCTAAGGGTTATTCTCTACAGAATGGTTTGTTGTTGTACAAAGGGATGATCTACCTAGGCACTTATGAAGCCTTGAAGATTGTTGTTTTGCATCAGGTTCACGACAATCCCTTAGGAGGTCATTCAGGATTTCTTAAGACCTTGCATAGGGTTAAAAGAGATTTCTATTGGCTTGGCTTGAGGGCAGATGTGAGGAAGTTGGTTAGAGAGTGTGACACTTGTCAAAGATTGAAGTCTGAAACTTGTAATCCAGCTGGTCTCTCTATTCTATTATAATTCTTTTTTTTTTTTTAGAAACAAACACACACACACACAAGGGAGAGGGAATGGGGTTCTAACACAAAGGCACACCATAACTCCACTTATAATTCTATTCTATTAATATATATATATATATATATGTATGTATATATATATATATTACAATTCTATTCAACATATAAAACATATTCTTAGAGCATAGCATTGAGGAGTGTAAAACTCCCCAATTGCTATTTTACACCCCGCACGCCAAAAACATGCTCTACCCAAGTGTGTAAACCCAAAAATTTCTACAACCTAACTACAATGAGTTCTCATTTATAAGAACTCATAGTAGCTAGGTTGTAAAAAAAAAAAGTTGTTCTCAAATATTTTCTCTTTCCTTTCTCTTTTGTCACATTATTGTAGAATTGATTTGTTTATATTATTTATTAGTATAGTTTATATTATTTTAATGAGTTGTAAGTAAAAATAGAAACTCCGATGTTGGGTGAATTGCAAAATAGAATAGTAAAATAAATAAAGTAGATTTTGAGGATATAAAATAAATACATTTTTGCATCCCCAAATGTGAATGCTCTTATATGATTCTAAGTAACTGTTATTTTGTTTAAATAAACCAAAGGCTTAGAATTTATATTTGGGGGGGCCAAACATAAAATTAGACAATTAATTATTTTTTGTGTATATATTAATTATATCCATACTAATAGTAATGTACATACAATTTAATAATCAAAACTCAAAAGTGTATTATTTCTGAATTACCATCTCCTAAACTTGTCCATGAACCTAGATTTTCCAAATTAAATTATCACCCATTAAATATAATGACTAAAAAATTTTTAAAAATAAAAATACTAATAATTTAAAGATTTTTAAATAAAAGACAAACAATCATTCAAATTTCAATATATAAAAAAATATCTATAACTACAACCAAATACATGTTATATTATTTTATATATAAATTAAATGATAAAAATAATATATTTTAATCATATACATTTATATTATTATGATATATTGATTATTTTAATATTTTAAGAACAAATAAAAATATGAGAAAAGTCAAATCAAACAAAATGAACAATAAAATAAAAGTACATGGTAAAGTGGGAGTAGCCTACACAACTAAGCACTTGTGGAAGTATTTTAACCACACACGAGTTGTTATATTATTTTATATATAAATTAAATAATAAAAGTAATATATTTTAATCATATACATTTATAATGTTGGGATATATTGATTATTTTAATATATTAGAACAAATAAAAATATAAGAAAAGTCAAATCAAACGAAATGAAAAATAAAATAAAAGTACATGGTAAAGTGGAAGTAGCCTACAAAGCTACACACTTGCTTTTGCAGGAAGTATTTTAACCACACACATGGTTATCTAGTGGAGGAGGATAATTTAAGTGCTACTTCTATGATATTTTTACAATAATTTCATAATAAATTCTAAGTGGTAAATTGCTACTAGTTCTAATTTTAATCTACAACTTAAATAACTTTTTTGGCACCCGTAACAACCAATAATAACTTGCCATTTAGAATTTGTTATAAAAATATTATGAATACAACATTTCTTTATTAAAATAACTCTACTATATATATATATATATACTAATTTTTTTTCAAATATTGGGGGGTGGGGAGGCCCCCTTCAGTCCCAACGTGGCTCTACCATTGAATATATACTAGTGTAGTAGTATTCACGATTGTTAGCTTATAATCTTGACCAATTAACGTCAACATAGTTAGCACAATGCTTTAGTGTGTATATTGTTGGGCTGTTGTATTATGGAGGAGACAAGTCAGAGAATGTCTGCACCGGTTACAAAGTTTAGCCAACCAAAGGCTTGAATCTCCTTAAAGAAAGCGAGTGCCGCACCTCAGTCCAAATAGTATTGTGTAATTTCTCTCATTGAATTAATAATATTTAGAAGTACTATTCAGTTTCTCATTGTGTTATTTCCATTATTATTGTATTTGCACCAACATAAAATACGAACATGGAGTAGTTATTGAGTCTCAATCAAGTATTACCATGATTAGTGGTACGGTTCTAAATATTTTTAGAGGGTAAAGTTAAATATACCAAGAAATTTTAAATTGAAAGAATAATATATATATATATATATATACACAAAAAATATGTTAATAATATGATTTAATACATCATTTTCTCACATAGTTTAAGTATAGCTCAAAAACAATTTTTCATGAAGTCAGTTTTTAAATTGTGAACTATATATTTTAAATCATAGTAAATTACTAATCACAATTAATGTTTTTTAAACATTTTAGATCAATATTTTCTATTAAATAAATTTCATATATATTACACAACTAGAGTATATTGTAACTTTAAAATTTGTGAAACATATACAAATTTCATTCATTTTAATTTATTTAGATAATAAATATCACTTTACACATATAGACATATATATACAAGTCAATATAAGAAAAATATAATAATCTATATATATATATATATATATATATAACCGAAGCTTTTACTGGCACCACAATTTTCCACGTCAGCACAATATTTAAAAAATAAAAAATTATAACTCCTCAAAACCCTAGCAACCTTACCCCTCTCTCAAGTTAAGAAATATAAAGTCACAATTTTCCACGTCAGCATAATATTTAAAAAATAAAAAATAAATAAAAATTATAACTCCTCAAAACCCTAGCAACCTTACCCCTCTCTCAAGTTAAGAAATATAAAGCCACGGTTTCTACAAACTCTCTCTCTCCAGACGTAGAAAGCCCTAAAACATTCAAGATCTACAAAGTTCAGTTCTGTTTATATATTAATTAATACATAAACAGAACAATCAGTTTGCAAGCTCTTTATGCAAGGCCTGGATAAGAAGGGACGCCCCATCGTGGTTTGCTTTGGTGGCAGGCATAAGCAGAACAATCTAGAGGAGTTCAAGCGTATGTTATTTTGACTTCAATAACTATTATTATATATTTCTTGAGTTTTCTATTCTCTAGCAAATTGAATTTGTGCAATCTCCCTGCTGCAAAATTGAAGCTGGTGATTAGATAAATGGAGATGTCTTTACTTTTTGCAGGTTTTGTGGTCTACAGCTTAGACAAAATATGTTCTAGGTAACTTCCTCTCCCCGTCTCTATTATTTTATCATTGGAGAGGGAATACCATTGTCTTTGAAGAATCATTATATTTTTTATGTTTTTTTTTTTTATTATTTTTTTAAAATTTGTTTTATGTAAGGTTAGTTTGTTTACATCAGTTCTTTATCTCAAAGATAAGGCTTTTATTTCTACCGCAAGAACTATTTAGGTATGTATCCCTTGCAAGCACACATGAACTTAAATTGTCTTTTAAAATATGCATGCTTTATTATTTTCTAATAGTTTTCCCGTGCATCGCACGGGTTAGCGACTAGTTAATAATAAATTCAAGGAAAACCTTATTTTTCATAGACGATAAATACAATCAAAAGCTCTAACTATTAACCACAAAAGTTGCGGTTCTCCTTTCTTTAATAATAATAATAATCTCTCTCAAAAAAATAATAATAATAATAATAATAATATCTTTATCTCTCAAAATGAAAAAATAAAATAAAAACTAAAGTATATTTTTTTCCCTTAAAGTTTGGATTTGTTTTCATTTTAACCTTTTAGGTTTCAAATTTTTTATTTTGGGCTTTCATGTTTGATTTTGTTTTCACTTGGTCCTTCAAGTGTTTGATTCAATTTTCTGTTTGGCCTTACATGAAAATAAAATATTTGAAACATAAAAAGTCAAATGGAAAACATAATCAAACGCAATGAAAATTTTGAAACAAAAGGACCCCTATGAAAATGAATTAAAAAAAAAAAACCAAATTAATAAGTGTACTTTAATCATCACCGCACATTCTTGGTTCGATAGTCACTCCACAAGTATAAATGTTTGTGAGGTATGAGGGGTAAGGACCGGAGTTCAAGTCTCTAAAAGAAAGTTTCACACACATATACACTTAGCTTAGGTTAGAGTAGAATTCTATCTTGTATAAAAATTAAAAATTAAAAAAAAAAGAAGGTGTACTTTAATCTTTAATAAGGAGTTTAATGTTAGGAAAATAAATAAATATTTCTAATCTTATAAATTTTTAAAAACATAATGATAATAGTAATTAAAAAAAAAAAAAAAAAGATGCTACATTAACCATTTACATCACATCAATATAAAGTTCTTAAAAAAAAAAAAAAAAAACATTATATCAAAGGTCATCTCGATGGATTGCAAGGTCTAAAAAATAATACAATTTTTTAAAAATAAATCTAAAGAGGACTTATTAAATTTTATATATAATATTTTATATATTAAGTTTTATATATAACCTTTTACATATATATATATATATATATGTATATAAATAAATAAAATATAGCTCCCTCCGCTATGGACCACGAGGGAAAAGAAAAGTCTCCGTGAATAAGTCAAAAGAAATGCATATTATTGATCAAACAAACAACAAATTTATCAACTCTACCAGTATCAGCCGCCTCACATAATCTGGCAATGGAGCAAGTTGTGCCAGAACTTAATTTATCCGTTAATCATTATTACGATATAAAGAATCCCAGTTCAGAATCACTAGCATTACCGCCTGAAAAGTTAAATAACTCTCTCTCTCTCTCTCTCTCTCTCTCTCTGTGGGCTCAGTATTTCAGAGAGGATCATTGAAGTTTTAAGTGACTAAACAAGTTTGATCAATCAAATAAAGTTAGATTTTTTGTGCTTTAAAGGTATTTGTTATTCACCGGAAGCTGACAATGCTTTAAAGGTATTTGTTATTCACCGGAAGCTGACAATGACAACAACATACAAGGTGTCACGCCCCAAATCCAACTATAAAGATAGGTACGTGACAACTGCCGCACGCTAATAAAGTAAACCCCTTACAAGTATGTAAGGCCTTCTTAGCAAATAAAATTTATCCTCAAAATTAAATTAATTAAATCCAAAATACCTCAACAATTTCTTTATAAATAGATCTCCAATAATTTAATAGGAACAAAATCCAAACCTTATGTACATAATGCCAATTGTCCAATAAATATAAAACTATTCGAAGACCATTCAATCCCAAAATCACTAAGCTTCTTTTCCCGCTCACAACAAAACATCAGAACTCCTAAAACTTGTTATTCTTCATAATCTGAAATTGGAGGGGAAAAATGGGTGAGTTGACAACTCAATAAGTAACCAAAATCCTAATAAGTTCTATCAAGCATTAGATCTGTGTAAGGTTGAATTTAATCAACCATCTTATTGGTTTTATTCCGTGCCAAATTTGCTTATATTTCAGCATTTAGTAACCCTGTATTTAGGTGGGTTTGTTGTAAAGGTAGTGAGTGAGATAGAGTGTTGATTGCTCAAGAGTGTGCAAGAAAACAGAGACTTGCGGCTTGATCTCGCGGGTGGCTTGCAGCTGCAAGCCGCCAGATGCAGCACACGTGCCAAGCATGCCAGAAGGTGAACAGTCATGCTAGCTGGAGCACTATAGGACAAAACAGGACAACTGGTCATACGGTTATCTCACGACTGGGTCTCGTGACTTAGTCAAGTCGCGAGGTCAAGCCGCGAGCCACCCCTGTTTTGTAAAACCTGACGTTTCACATTCCTCTCTCACTCCAGTATAAATACCCCTTTTACCCACAAATGAAAGAGAGCTTCCAGAGAGAATTTTGAGAGAGAAACCCTAGAGTAAAACAAGATTGATTCACCTACAATCTATACATTAGAGTCTCTTCAAATTCCTCAACTTTTTTCCTCTCCATTGTCAAACTCTTGAGAGGCATTTTACCAAAATCTTGTTCTCACCATATTCATCACTGTGAGAGGGCTATTTGGTGTTTTGGGAAGCAGTTAGGAAGGAACCAATCTACATTGGTTGATGCTACGGTCTAGTAGCGGAATCCGGGAAACTAGAAAAGAAAAAGGTTCGGCGCAACCTCGTTGGAGTAAGAAGCTTGGAGGGCTTAGGTGCACTGGGTAGATTAGGCTTGGAGGGTCTATTGCTGTCCATGTATCCCAACTACATTTTCTAGTGGATTGTTTACCGCTTGGAGGGCGGCGGAGAGATTTTACGCCGAGGGCTTCGGTTTCCTCTTCGATAACACATCTCGTGTTGTCTTTGTGTTTGCATCTTCCTTCCCTTTTATCTTTGCCTTTTATTATCTGCTGTGGGTTGTGATTTTAATTTGGCTTAGATAGTTTTTCCAATTCTATATTATAGCTTATGTTCATTTTCCGCACACTAGTTATTTGACATAAAGTTTGAATTGGTTAATTTGTAAATTGGGGGTTTAAACGTTCAAGGGTGTTTACACACATATTTGAACCTTCAATCTATAAAGTAATAAAATGTAATATGAGCCTTCAAAAGTTATAATATGCTATGGGTTTTCAAAAATAACTAAAGAAGTTTCATAGTCTTAAAATAATAAGTTGCAAATAGATCACATACTTTAATCTTACAAATATATCATAGATGGTTTAGGAAGTAGTCAGTTTTTCATATATCAAAAGCTATAACTTACAATAGGTTCTAAAAATACATAAGCAGTTTTAATAACTCAAAATAGTTCAAATACTCAAACGTAATTCATATTCTTAACAATCTTATGACTATGGTCACTCTATATCCCCGTGACTGGGCATTAGAGTACCAATGAATAACCCTCATTGGTTTGGATATCAGAGTACCAATGAATAACCCTCATTGGCTGGGTATCAGAGTACCAATGAATAACCCCCATTGGTTTGGGTATCAGAATACCAATGAATAACCCTCATTGGCTAGGTATCAGAGTTAATTCATAGTCAGCTTATCCATAATCATATATAAGAAATTATAGTTTCTACCAAAAAAATATCTTATTCAAATACATATATATATTTATAAATATATATATATATATATATATAATCATATATTCAATATTCAAATCTATTTGTGATATTTCTATATTCTTTACTTTAAATCAATATAGCTAAAAACAAACAATTAAATAAAATAATTCTTATATTCAATGCTCATATGTATTTGTGAAAATTCCTTATTCTTTACTTTGAATCAATATAGCTAAAAACAATTAAATAAGATACATCATATATTCAGTAATCAGATATATTTGTGATAATTCTTTACTTGAAATCAGTAATACAATAGAAATAAAATTGTAACATCTGTAAACAAGTTTCAATGGTTAAAATACGCACAATAAAACCAATTAGGATAAGGTTACTTACCTCCAAAAGCTATATCAAAAGAAACTTCACCCTAACACTTCTTCTAAAAATCCTTAGATATCATCACCTAAAACAATTTTGCAGGTATCATTTACTCAATAATCAAATAATTTAAGAATGACTTATAACAATATCCGGCCAACAGAACGACTGCTAGAAATATCTAATAATTTCTTTTTATTATCTCAAAGTAAAAGTCCTTGTATGTATCCTCTACTGCCTCTAATAAAACCTAGGATACATATTGTCATATAGGGTCAAAAGCATCGCCTAGACCATGTTCCATGATCACTTGCTGACTTCCCCATACGCCTCAGTTACCAAACCAATGAACTAATAATAATAATAATAATAATAATAACAATAATATTAGAAAGAAGCTGGCGTTGCTATGACAAGGGGATTATTCTATGGATTTATATATATATATATATATATATATATGCCACTGCCGCCTCTAGCTTTCTTCTTCTTCTTCTTCTTCTTCTTTTTCTTTTTTTTTTTTTTTCAAACTCCATCAATCCGGTACTATTCCCTTAAGAAAATTATGCAGAACAGACCCATGCGGCCATGTCTAAAGAGTAAAGAAAGTCACACTGTTGGCCGAAATACTCACATTAAAAAAAATACTTTAATTCTAAATAATACTTAGATTTGACAAGAAAGAGATTCTTAAGCTCTTACCTCAAAGGCATAGTCAATTATTTTCTATTCAGTCTTCTGGGTAGTCTCCTCTTTCAAAATATCTTTCCATATATGTTGACTTAATAAACTTATATTTATAGCTAGGATTTCAATCTTATTTTCTAAAAAAGCCCTTATCAATGTTAATTATAACAATTGACCCCATAAACAAATTTACTTAAATACCCTTCCTTTTAAATCTTTTTTTTTTTTTTTCGGGTATTACACAAGTTATTGTAGGATTTGATTAAGCAATACTGACTTTCGTTTCTGTACACTATTGTTCATTTTATGTAGTCATCATCAAGAAGATGCTTATAAAATTTGTTGTCATTTTCTGTTTATGTTGCATTTATAATTTGGTTTTTAGATGATATGGGTAAAAAAAAAAAATCTTTAGTCCTATGAAGTTGCAATACTAGTCGATCATATTTGAGCTGTTTATTGCCAATAATGTAAGAGAAAGTTTTAGTTCATGCATCCAATATAGCTATAATTTGTGAGAGTTACCCCATACTTAGGCCAAAAAAGTCTTAACCTATAGTTGAAACAATGCTGTTTTTATCCTTTTTATCAGAATCCCAAGAAAATGATAATCATATAGCGTTGTTTTGTTTAATTCTCTTTTACATGGCATCCTTTTGAAAGTATGCCTAGTTTTCTTATTGATAAGCAAATTTTGTATTGAGAAACTTTAGAATTTTTTTTTTTTTTTTTTAAGGAAAGAACCTTTAGAATTCCAAAGATAATTTACTATTAATTTGTCCAGAATTTAGTAATTTAGTAATATTGTTTACTATTTTTTATTAGAAGAACTGAGTTTCAAATTCCTCTCTCCTATTTTTCTCCCCCAAAAAATAAAAATAAAATCCCTCTCTCTTATTACTATAACTATCAAATGATCAAAACTTCTAAGTTATCAAAATATGACATGGCATATTATATGTTTGATTAGTTAATTATTTACTCATAATGAAATTTGGCTAAACCCTTCACAAAACCAGGAGTAGTACAAAATTTTGGAAACAAGCATACCTTCTCACATAAGGAATTGAAGATTGCCACCAATGGCTTCCACAAATCCAATAAGATTGGCGCAGGGGGGTTCAGCTCTGTTTATAAGGTATGTATTCTCTTTTCCCCTTCCTCTTCTTGTTTTTTATTTAGTTATTTAGGGGCTAAACATATAAAATAACTAAACAAGGTAGCTTATTTAATAGTACACATGGGGTTAGCTTTGCATTGCCTTTAGTATATAACTTTGTGCATATGTGTGGATATATTTAAAAATAATCACAATTTTACACATATTTGAATTCAAATTATACATGGTATTAAAGTTAAAACTCACACATTTTTTATGTTATGAATTTCTAAAATATATAATGATTTCTCATTATATATATATATATATATATATAATTGAATTTGAATTTTTGGTTTTTGCACCCAACAATTCACTTGCTATAAAATATAAAAATAAAATAAAAATTAGATAAGACACGTAACATAAAGTTGAATTCCAATTGAAATCCAATTTGAAATATAATTAGATTTAGACTCTTCAATTTTTTCACCTAATAATTCATTTGTCACAAAAATTTTAAAATTAGATGGAACACGCGGCAAAAAATTGAATTCCAATTTAAAATTTAATTGAACTTTCTCTAAGTTTTGGCTAGCTTTTAACTATATATAAATATAGAATGCATGTATTTCACCTCTGACTTTTTGGTTGGACTATAGGGAAAACTTCAAGATGACAACGATGTCGCCGTTAAAATGCTTTCAGTTGAATCATGTCAAGGACACAATGAATTTATGTCTGAAATAGCTTCGCTGTCCAATATTAAGCATGAAAATCTTGTTAAGCTGCATGGTGGTTGAGTCGATGATCCTCACAAAATTCTTGTTTACGACTATAGGGAAAACAAGAGCCTTTCTCAAACCTTACTCGGTATATATACATATATATACATATTTCAAAATTTTGATATTCAAGTATAATGACAAAGACAGCATTCATTTTCTTTTACTTTCATGAGGGACATATGCATATCACATTTGCTCTCTTAAATTGCTAGGTAGTGTGGAAAATAGAACTAAATTCAACTGGAAAGCACGGCGAAAGGTTTCATTGGGAATTGCTCGAGCAGTTGCCTACATTCATGAGGAAATTAAACCACATATTGTGCATCGAGATATCAAAGCTAGCAATATACTCTTGGATCAGCATTTCAATCCTAAGCTTTCAGATTTTGGCCTCTCAAAGCTAATTCCAGATAACAACACTCACATTAGTACACGAGTGGCCGGGACATTGTAAGTGGAGCTACTAACACATTGTTGGTTTTTTTTTGCGTATTAATGCAAATTGGGAGGCTATGGAGTTCTAACGTAGTACACATTTGTTCCCTTTTCTTTTCTCCTTTCTTTTGGATATCTGAATTCCATTGTGAATTTTGTTTGAACAAATAGTTTCTTGTGATACTGATAGGGGCTACCTTGCACCGGGATATGCTACTAGTAGACGATTAACCCGAAAATCAGACATGTATAGTTTTGGTGTGCTGCTTCTAGAGATAGTTAGTGGCCGATCAATGATTGACTTCGACATAGAAATCGGAGAGTACTACCTTGTCAAGAAGGTATAATAAAAAATAAAAATAAAAAACAGGATTGTATTGTTTAGTGTTAACATCGATAACCTTTTGTTTGGTTATCTTAAACATCTTTAGACATAGTCCCTAAAAACATGGACACTCACTGTGATTGTAAAATTAAATATATAGTGCATCTCCAAATCTAAGACAGACTTTCAAAAACTCCTTTCTACTAATACTAAGAACTAAAAATAATTTTAAAAAATTATCCTATGTTGGAAGGAAAAAAAAAATATTTATTAATCTCAACCATTTAATTTACATTTCTTCTTTGAGCATCTTAATTTCAACCATTTAACTAAGGGGGAAAAAATTATACAAAAATGTATGATGAATTATTGAACGTGAAATGTTTTGTTTAATGCAGGCTTGGGAAATGTACAAGGATGACAAACTTCCGCAACTAGTGGATCCTTTGCTAAACAAAGACTTCTGTGAAGTCGAAGCCATTCGGTTCCTAAAAGTGGGCCTATTATGTGTACAAGAAGAATGCAAACTCCGGCCTCGAATGTCAACAGCCATAAGGATGATGAGTGATGAGATCAACATCGACAACGTACACGTATCGCAGCCAGGGCTCATCACCGATATGATGGCTGTGAGAACTAGCCAAAAACACTCATTGAACTCCATTAACAGCATGCATAGCCCAGGATATAGCCCTTTGCATCTGTAAATGATGATAATGATAATAATAAAGTGTGCTTTTTTATAAATATTTGGGTGCATTCTTGTGAAGTAACAAATTGTCGCAACAATTAATATGTTAATCCCTCATAGGTCAAAATAAAATAATAAAATATTATACTGTAATCTACCTTAACTGAAAACAAAAGTATTCTATAAATGATAGAATATTTTATTATGTTTTTCAGACTTTCTTTGATGATATCAATGCGGAGTGAGAGTATGTGATCAATGCGGGATGAGTTATGAGAGGTGATACGTCAATAATATTTTACTAATATATTCATAACAAATCATAGGTAGTTAGTTGTTGTTAATTTAAATTTGAACTTAATATTAAGATTACTTTTTTGCCCTAACAATAACAACCAGTAATAACCTACTACTTAAGACTTGTTATGAAAATATTGTCAACATATAATTTCTCATTAGGTATAAGCCTTTGAAAAGAAGGACGTAGATTTTGACTTTTAGTTGGATAAAAGGATTTGAAAAGAATGATGAATATTTTGACATTTAAAATTGCTTGATTGAATGTTTTTTTTTGTTGTGCAATAACTTTAGATTAATCATTAAAATATTAATAAATAAGTAAAAGGGTAAAACGTAAATTGTATCCTCTAAGTTTGACTAAAATTCATTTCAACCTTCTAACTTTACTTTTATTTAATTAAGTTCTCTGAGTTTCAAATTTATTCAATTTAGATATTCTATTAAATTTCATTAAAAAATTGCAATTAAAAAAATAATTTTCTCACATAAAAAAAAATTTATAAAATCAATAAAAATATTTTATAAATTTTTTATGTGAGAATTTTGTTCAAAAAAAAAAAATCTCTTTTCAATTAGAAAATTGCATACTTAATGGCATTTTTTTAATAGAATTGGACGAAAAATCTAGATTGAATAAACTAATGCGTACACCTGACGAACTACATATTCATCTATGCAGGATCTCCATGTAGGGTCTACCTTTGTACGATTTCAATGAATGTATTATAAGAAAAGAGCTTTGTTCTAAATTTGTAGGGTTCTAAATCTCTTCTTTTTTTTCTTTTTTTTTTTTTCTTTTTTTTGTTGAGAAACAAAGGGTTCTAAATCTGACAGAACGTTTATTGCAAAGCATGATGTACGAATGACGCAACAAACAGCCAAACTTGCTTGTTTTTGTTGGCGTCTTTGTCCCTGGTAGTGAATCGTACTATTGTCAATTGTCATTGATTAAATTTTTTCAGGTGGAGCTGAAACTCATTCTTCACCGTCAACAATAATTTATTTTTTTAAGAGATCAAAACAAACTCTGAGTTCTGACCAATTCAGTGATATTCATGTGGCCACTGGCAAGTAGTGACGAACAGATTAAAGTCACTGCAAGCAAGAGAGGTGAGTCAGGCTACCTTTTTGTCATACAGCTTGAATTTATTACTGGCTAACTGGGTCTTGAATGTGGAATGTCCCAAACAAAATTTGCAGGACTCACTCGGACATTGGCGATTCTCTTTGTTCAATTTGAAACCATGCTAAGTTCAAACTAAAGCCAGAGTCAATGGGAGCCAGTATTTTAGTCTAGAGGCAAAATTAAAGGATAAGGTTAAAACTTGAAAGTGAAATTAATTCTAAGAAAATCAATATAATTAGCAGAATATGTAAATAGAAATTTAATTGACATACATCATATAAAATTTAAATGCAAATTATGATATTTTTTTTTTTTCCTTGTTTGTGTTAATTTACTCAGTCGTCATCAATAATTTTTTCATAATTTAAAGCTTTTACATGATTTCTTCATCCTAGATATTATTTAGTATGCCCTTTTGTTGTTGCTGAAAGTATGCCTTTCTTGACACAATTGCTAATAATGAGTTTTTCCATGACCATAATAAAATTCTACAAAATTTTTACAACAAACTGAGGTGTCACCCTACCCCAGTTAAATGATAATGAGTTTGAATGAGAAATCATCACAAGTCAAAACAAGTTTATTGTGTAAAATGTTTTGAGATTTTGTAGTACCCAACTACCATGGACTTTCTCATTGATAATATCTAAAAAGATCTTTCAACTTAATTTCAATCTTGATTGTTGTATTTTTTTTTTTTTTCCTTTTACCTTAAATACGATATATTAGGTTCTACAATTAAATTCACGATTGCTTTGAATTTAATTTCTCTTTAAAAAAGATAATATTGTTTATGTTGTATTGACCAATGCAACTATTTATTTAAATTTAATTGGAAAAATCTAATGTGTTACATCTAAAAAATTTTGCCTAACTTTTACCATGGGGAAGAGGATATTACACTATTATACTTAAAAAGAAAAAAAAAATGTTGTAAGCCCACTATACAAAAAAAACAAAAAACAAAAAATGGAAAACTTTTCAGTTGGTTGAGAAGTTGGTGTTGGTCGAGTATCACTGTATCCCTCTGATTTAAGTCAATTAAGAAGGGTGAGGTTAGAATCTGGGAAGGGTGGTCATGGTCGGTTTGGGTTGAATTTGGTACAAATTCACCACTTGAACCAATTTGATCAAGTCACAAAATGCAGCACCTAATGTTGACCTAAGAATTTTTATTTCTTATTTTCTTGAAAATGTAATAGTTAAAGTAGATCAGAACTCTGGACGTTCCCGTTAAAAACATAAAAAATAAAATAAAATAAAAAATACCATTTTGGTTATAAGCCTTTTAGTGTGACCTAAGATTTAGTTGAAACAGTTTGTAGTTGCCCTTCGTGTGACCAGTTGGGCCACGATATGAGCCAACAGTTTTGGACAAAAAATTAGGGGGAAAAAAATCTAATGGTCCAAATATACAATTGGGCTTGCAGCTGCGAGTTTAGCCTTGGGCCATTTTTAAATCAAGATGAAAGTTTCTAGCATCCTTTTAAAATAAGCTCTTTAACAATAAGCTCCCTTTATAATTCTATTAAAAAAAAGTAACTTTTTTTTAGGCCAATCAAATTGTGCCTAATTTCAAAATTTTCAAACATTTAAGAATTTTTTTTCCTTAAATTAAGTATATGGAAAACATTTTCTTTTTGTTACAACTATTCTTTTTTTGAGAAACTAAATTCTAAAGCTTCAGAAATTGGTAAATAATTAGTTGTTACGCACTTACAAAAGCAGAAAAATTCAAAGTAATAATCCAATAAACAAAATATGTACAATTCCTTCATGTCAAAGTCATAAACACACTTATCATTAAACATATGCAGGGCAATGAACTAAGAATAATTAATTAGTTACATTATTCACGTAATCTGCAATAGCATAAAACACAAGGCATGTACATATTTTGAAGAGTAAGACTTAGGTACAGTACTTAAATGTTGTTCCTTAGGTTCCTTTTTTAAAATTCTGTCATATGAATTTTTTCTCATGAGATCGAAGTATATTTTTAAGTTAAGTAACCATATGGCTGAATCTTAAGAGAAGAATCTAAGAAATAGCACCTAAGGTACTGTACCTAAGTTTTGTCTTATTTTGAACCTATCAACAGAGTGTGACCTTCAATTGAAATTAACACGGCAAATTGAGTGTTGAATTTTATATTTGAGTGTTTATTAGGTCAATATGAACTATAAAAATTATTAGAATTTCTTTTTTCTTTTTCTTTTTTTGTAACTTGAAAAATCTTTTGGTGGTATTAGGCAAATGTAGGTAGTATTTTTCCTTAGATTGTGAAAATTAGCAAGATGATACTTTTTGTAGAAAAATGAATAATGATATTTTTCCTTTAAGTTATAGGTTATAGAGGGGGGGGGGGGGGATTGAACAAACCCTATAAGGACAATTAATCTTTTTAAATAATTCGATTAAAATATTTTGTTGTTTTTTTTTGGGGGGGGGGGGGTGGATGAACAAACACTATAAGGACAATTTGTCTTTTTAAATAATTCGATTAAAATATTTTCTTGTTTCATGTCTCTCTCTCTCTCTCTCTCTCTCTCTCTCTCTCTCTCTCTCTCTCTAGGGCTTAAAAGTAATACTTATTGCAAAAAAATTATATGGCAAAGTCTAGATGCATGGACAAGCATATATGTATTTTTCCTTGGGAAAGATACAAGAGTTATGGCTTGGAGGGCATAAAAGAGCATTTCATTAACCTTCCTTGGGCTGCATGATTAGCCTTGCAAATAAGCTTGTAATGCTTGCAAGGCCATGACAGGTATGTAGTGCACAAGCTGAGTTACACAAAATATCTTATTACCTATTGAATAAAAACTCACTTATCAAGTTATTTAAAAATCTTGCAAATAGGTAATGATCCACGAATAACACAATGTACTGTAGCTTAAAAAGTACTAAAAACACACGAAACTCTTTTATATTTGTTGAACAAAGTCACAAACCATTTTTAGGCCATTGTTCATTTCACCCAAAAAAAAAATGCCAATCTAATTTTAATTGTTGCTTATTTTTGTGATCTCTCTCATTCAGCGAGTCCAAGAGGCATTATTCCCTTGGAAACAAGACAAAACAAACCAAGCCAAATCAACCTAATTACCTCAATCGGTGTAGGACTATATTTGTAACATTCCCAATTGCAAATTCTGCATAATTCCACATCCATCTATAGAACCCATTTCCCAATGGCTGCAACCCCTGAAAATACCTATTCTCACAAGTCATATATTTTGAATTTTGGGCATAAAAGAGCGTGTGGGCAAAGGAAAAACAGGAAGGAGGAAACAAGTTCTGCAGAGGATGCTCAACACTCACTTCACTTAGAGAAATTCAAATACCCATTTCCTCTAATTCAGTAGGTTCAAAGTAATTCTCCATCACTTGGTTGCACTCCTCTCAAGTGCCTTTTCTTTCACTCTCATAAATCTCCTGCCATCTTCCATATTTCACTTAATATAAGTTTACTCTCTCCATTTATGGCTAGATGGCTTCCTATGATATTGCTAAATACATTTATTGACGTAGATTTTTTTGATAAACATGTTTATATAAGTCGCGGATTTAGTAAGCTTAAGGAATATGTCGTAAATCTGAAGGTTTTAAGTATCATCCACCACACTATCAGACAATGGAATTTTTAGAATGTCTCGTGAATATAAAATTGAAAAGTATAGTCCAAAAGCTGAGACACCACTTCTTTATGTGTATTCATTTAATCTTAGTAAATAACTAAGTATATTTGTTTGGCTCTACAAAAAATAGCTTAATGTATTTCATCATCTTATCAGCTATATTTATATGCTACATAGCCTAACTTACTTGAACATAAATAATAAATAATAAATAAAAACCAAATTTTCATTAATTTTATATTATTTCTAACACTCGTGGGCAGGCAGTATCCCACATATAACATTCGCATCTACATATAATAAGATTCACATAAGCAAGTTATCCCCTCCAAAGATGCTCAACAAAACCGATCGAGTAACAATTTTAAATGAAATATATTGTTTTTTTTTTTTTTCTTGGGGTCCCAATCATGAAGTCAAAATGCTAACAGATCTAACAAAACTAATAAAATTTAACAATACCAGCAGCCGTTTGACCCGATTTATTAGTCCATGAAAAGAAATTCAATTTGTGGCATTAAGCACATCCGTGCAAATATTGCAGAACATAGCAGTCTTATCCCTTAATTAATTGTATGTTCAGTCTTTGTTTGATGACTTTCCATTATCAACTATGAAATGGGGGCAAGAATTTCAAATGTTGGTATACAAACAAAAAGTTTCTCAGAACCATATCAACTTGGAGAGTATCAAAGAATATTTAAAGGTACTAAACACTTCCACAATTTGGTTCCCTTTTCCATTCATAAAAATGACGGATGAGAAAAAGTATTTCCACCCAAATTAAAGAATATTATAACGTGGTTGAGTTAGCCAAGGAGGGTGATGTTTTGCCCAAAAGGTTCGTGACCAAATATCTTGTAGATAAATTATCGGACTCGTTGAAAAAAAAAATACAAACTTCATTTCAAGCAATAGAGAAATTTTATGAGTCTTAAACAAAGCGTAGTCCACATTAAAATTGAGGAGTAAAATAGGCCTTTCACTTTTGGAAAAGTCTACTAAAGCTCTCTCTCTCTCAAAAAAAAAAAGTTACTAAAGCTAAGGAATTTTCCTTTTCAAGGCTAATATAGTAGAAGAGAAACCCTATAGGCCTCCACATAAAAATAAAAAGTAAGACATAAACTTAATTAAAAGGTAGAAATCATAAGAAATATGGCATCCATCAAATCCTCAAATTCTAAAGGAAAAAAAAAAATGATAATTTGTTTTATTTGAGGCAAAATAGGTCATACTTCAACACACTTTTACTCTTCGTAGTGCTTCACATTCTTCAATTATAACACAACCTCATTTCAGTTTATTTACTTGGTTAGATTGGAATTAAAGTTTTATTTGATGGTGAGATAGTTACATTAACTAAACATGTCATATTTGTTGGTAAGGGTTATGTTCATCAAGGTTTCTTTTGTAAATATTGATAAAGTTAATTATTAATATTGAGATATGATTGATTTCGGAATGATACCACTTTGATTAATATCGTCACTAATTCATCTTCCCAAATATGGTGAGGTGGGATGAGTTTCTGGGGCAACACATTGACACCAAGATGCTAAATGTGGTTATTAAAGAAATTATTTATGAATAATTTTAGTTTCACTACTTTTTTAATGAATCATGTAACTTATTTAAATAATATACATAAGCTTATAAATTGTCATAGAGTATGTTGGAGGAGATTCGATTCATTGTTAGAGGGTAATAGAGCAAGAAAAATTACAGAGGTGTTGCTTGATATTAGCCGTAGCACCTTTCCTACATGGAGATGATTCTTCAAAATGACACTGTGACAGCTTCTTCATCCATGGAAATTTTATTTCCCTTTTTTCTTTTTTTTTTCTTCTTGCAATCTGTTTTAATTTTTTTTTTTTCAAGCCACATGACCTGATCGTTAGCAAAACAATTTTGAACATTGATAATGCTCTGTCTTTTGTGTGGGCCTAACATCAATTATTAATTCAATGTTGGACTAGCTTTTGTCTGGACTTACATTCTTTCATTTAATTTTGGATTAGTTTTTAAGTGGACTCAACACATAATATATATTACCTAAAATACATATAATATAAACTTTTTATCAATATATATATATATATATATATATATATATATAATATAAACTTTTTTTAATAATTAAAAAAAGGTCAAAATTGGGAACTAGAACCGGTTTTAGCGGTTGAATCGTTGTCATTAGAAGACACCAGCGGTATTTATAAGTTGTCATTATTGAAACTTGAAATGAGGGGAAAGTGGGAAACACAAAATCTGAACTCGTTTATTTGGTTGGAAATTTTCGTATCCATGAGAGGCAATTCCCAAGTGAAGAAATCAAATTTACTTATATATTCAACTCTTATTAAGTCTCGCCTACAATAGCCATGCCATTTATTTTCCAATTCTAGAAAATCAATGTAAACTTTGTCCTATGTGTTAGGTCTAAAATTATTATATGTTGGCAATCCGTATTTAAAATGTTTCCAATTATATTTTGATTTGAGTTCTAAGTTCTCAATGTCTAGAAGTATGTTAAGAGATTATGTTTGAAGACACATATGACTACCTTTGCTCAACAATTGCTGAATTTGCTACTTCGACTACAAGCTTGACAGCATTTTGACCGATTGAGGATGACTTCAGTACAAGTCCATCCTCGATACCTTTTGATCAATCAAGATTTGCAGATTCAGTTTTTGCTAAAGACATTTTTTTGTTTTAAATCGGCTATATTGAGTTGTAAAAGAAAAAATCCTAAGGTATTTAGAGAGAAACCCTAGCCTCCACATAGTGAACCTAGGAGTTCAGAAACTCAAGAGAAGGATATTATGTTGTGACTATTGTGTGCCAAGGATTTATTACTAAGCATCATTTTTGACACCAACCATTAAAGATCCTATTGGAATTTTATGTGAAGCTATTGCACAAACCTACATCAATCAAGTTGTTGTAGAGTTAGACACAAATGAAATATTTGGACTCTAAAGAAATTCACGAAGTAGAAGAGTCCAACTAGTTGGAACTATGTATGGTTATATGAGTAAATCCTATTGTAGGTGGAAATACTTGGATTGGGTATATTTTGAATTGTTGTACTTCCATACTACATGGTGAATTCGTTAAGTCGATAGTAAGCTTCAAATCATCCATCTAGTTTTTCCATCATAACTATTTCTCATGTGTGAAAATTTATTATTTACTGCACTTAGATTTTGCGTTATAGTTGTGTCTATCATAAACTGAATTGAACTATTGCATAATAATATAACTAATTAATCAACTTAGATAATTGGTTAATTTAATTGAGTCCTAAATTTCCTTACACAATGTAAAACATAAAGATTGCTCCTTATAGTCGAAAAATAGAATACGTTCATCATACACGTATATATATATACATCTCATAAGGTTTTGTTTGCATGGAATTCTGTCTGCAGCAGCAAAGAAAAAGACTGATTTGAACCATTGAACAATATGCTTGGTATTGTGATAACAATTGATGGAGATGGACATCAATGACATTGAAATATTGGAGCCGGGACACATCACATGAATGTGAGAAGGGGCGACCGAGGCTAATCAAAAAAGCATACCAGCATGCATGGCCTGCGCTTAGTCACTTACACACCTTTTAAGCAAAGGGTTCTCTGTGTCTCGTAGCAATACTAATAGATTGATTTTTGATCGATTTGGATATATGCATGCACCGCCATGTTGCATGTCCAGAGAAGCTTTGCAGTGCATGCCCAAATTAGCCCTGTCTTTTTGACTGAGAAACAAGGACACAAAAATGTCTATGGATATAGGTACCGGTACGATATGGCAACACGACAAATTTTGAAAATAATGAGATACAAATATATCAAGACATGTCTATTAAATAACTACTGAACATATTTTTATTTATATTGCTGTATTTTATCAATCATTCATTTTTCATATAATGTTAAATATAATCAAGTTAAGAGTAATAATGGATAGTAAAGCAAATTCACTACCATTAAAGAATGTTCAGAAATCAGAATACAAATTAAAGAATAAAGATATTTATTAATTTTCAAAATGCACCAGCACTATTACTATTCAGAGCATGAATGCTCTCTTTGTTTTGTGAAAGGATATTCAATTCCTCTTATTTTTGTGTTCCGACTGCGTCCTTTTTTTTTTTTTTTTTAATAACATGGCTAGGACACGCATGTAGAACTATCCGAGGCCTGTCAAGTATCCGATGCATGTGACATGTCTGACACATATACAACATCCTAAATGATGTGTCCGTACTTCCTTACTTTCTCATAAGAAATGAAATATATAAATTTAACCCCCAAAAAAAAAAAAAAAAAAAAATACTAGCATAGCTAGGTACCTGATCAAGTAATACTGTAATAGTAAATCTGAGCGAGGACAGAAAAATCAAGGGATCTTAGGAAATAGAGTTATATGGCAGTGTACGTGAGCTTTGATTTTATTTTCAAAATCGTAGGAAGTACCTAGAAGGTAGACAAGAAGGGACTAAAATTCTGGAAACACTTGAGTATAGTTCTGGAAAGTTGGGATTAGGATTTAGGGGCATCTTTTTTTTCTTTTTCTTTTTCTTTTTTTTCTCTCTCTCTCCTTTTTTGATTTTCTAACATACCAATGTACACTGAAAAGTGAAAATTCAGTCGTACAGTTTGGAAGTAGAATTCAAACTATAAAGTTTTAAACTTTTTTTTTATATAAACTATAAAGTTTTAAACTTATGTATTGCTATCCAAACTCATCATATTCTTAATTTTGTTTTCTTGGGTAGACAAAGTCGATCGTAGATTTAGAAATATAATTCATCCGAGGACTAAATTAGATGAGACAAAACATTTACCATGAATTTCATTATAGCTACTTTATTTTACCACCAGTAATTAACCCAAACTTTAGTTTTCATGATACAACAAACTGCAATCTTTCAAAATCACGTACTTAATTTTTCTTGGTAAGAAAAAGGGTATGTTCTATCATATCAAGGATAGAAAAAAGCAATGTCGGTTTAGGTTTGACCCTTGCTCCAACCTCTTTTCTAAATTCAACTTGGATGAAAGTGATATGAATAATTTATGCACAGGAGATGAAGTAGAGTGAAGCTGCTTCACCATATACGTAAAGCAATCCAATGTGCTAATGTTTTGGCTAAAAATGGACCGCCAACAGGACCGTTGTGTATATGATACAGGCCTAACTCTTGATCTATATATATATATATATATATATAAAAACTTTTTGTTATGGGATTCTAGTGGTTCAGTCTTAAACATGCTATGTACTAAGAATTAAATAAATTCTCCATTTCATCAATTTTTTTAAGACAAAATTTGGTTTAGAGGGTATGATATTCTACTTTATATGAGATAGGAGGATATCTCATGCAAATATACTAGACTTTTGTTGATGAGTGCCAGGGTGCTCATTAAATAATGTATTATTTATAAAAAGCAGGAACCTCAATTATAATGGTCTAAGTATCTACCATGCGGCATATTGATTGAAAATGAAAGATTATTCTCTTCATTTAATCTTTCACCTCAGCAAATTTTTTTATTTATGTCGAAGTATTAATAAATTGACATGTAAATGGAATAAATACATTTTTTTTATACAAGATAGAAATTCTACTTTAGTCTAATCTAAATGTATATGTGTATGTGAAACTCCCTTTTGGAGATTTGAACCCCAACCTTTACCCCCTATACCCCACAAGTACTTATACTTGTAGATTGACCATCACACCAAGGGTGGACAGTGGTGTAAATACATATTTTCATATATTCATTATTTTTGTATCAATTATTTATATAAAATAAATTTATATGGTTATTTTATAAAATTTATACTCAAAAAAATTTATTTAAAATACTTATTATTAAAAAAAATTGATTGGAATATGACTTTTTTTTTTATTATCATATTTCGTTACTTTGGAAAAATTGAAACAAACACTATAAAAAGGATTAAAAAAATACAATTAATAACACATGTAATCAAGAATATAAAAAATTATTATGGGAATTAGTCAAAATAATTAAATATTTGTGAATTCACTAAAATAACATATTCAAAGTTTCGATTACACTAATTTTATGGTTATTTTTCTAACTCCTTTTATTGACATGGGCTTAAATTGTATGCCACTCACTCTTTTTAGCCACATGCAATATATATATATATATATTTATTATGGTTTTTTTTAAGATTTATATAGTAATTTAAAAAAATTTCATTTCCTCCGTTTCTAATGACATGTAACATAATTAAAGTCGCTTCCCCAACTACTAGAACACATGATTACTAAAATGTATGAGTTATAAGATAATTTTTGACAAATTAATTCAAAATGTACTGCACATTGTATAGGACATCGACAAGTATCAAGAAAAGCATAAAAAACTATAATGAATTTATGCTTGCAAACCAATGAATTATTATTATTTTAAGACTCTTGTTAACAAGACCCATATATTATACTCTATAATAAACTTGTGTCTTAGAAGCCATAATTTTGTTTTTCCTTACAAGTTACAGTTGGTTGTTTTCTTTTTGCTGCACTCTACTTGCAAGTGGTTATAAAATAGTTTGGGGTGATTTAAATTAAACTTAATTTTTTTAAAATTCAACTAAAACCATAAACTTCTTAAATTATTTCAATTCATAGCCTCAACGAATCACTATTAAATAAAAGTAAAAGAAAATATCTACCCCAAAAAAAAAAAAAAAAAAAACACACATTTCATGTGAAATCATAACATGCATTTGGAATGCTATATGAGAACAATGAAATTATAATACCAAGTCGATCATTTAGTTATTACCAAAATTTTACAATAATTATATATATATATATATATATATATATCATATCATATCATATAAACTCATGCCCAGATTATAGTTGCGCCAAGGGGAGATGTTAATTTTCTCTTCTTTTTTTCAAATTATTATTTTTCTTATGTATTGTAATTTATTTTAAATATATTAAAATAATTAAACTAATTGCACCAGATATAACTCTAATACCCAAGTTTGAAAATTTTTAAAGAACATACAACATTTTTGCTCTTTTATTTTTATTGCCTATTTTATTATTCAATTTTAATATTGAAATATTTATTTTCTCCTACATATAGTTCTTTCATAGTACATTAGTACTAGTTATATGTAAATGATATTCAAGTTAGCGACATATCGAAAAGTTTCAGATATGTACTGGAGATTTCTAACATGTAAAAGGCAACGACAATATTTTTCAATCAGGAAGAGAATCTTAAAGATCACTGACATTTCCAAGCATTACGCAGGACATTGTTCAGATCTATCCAACTAGGAAACTTATCATAGAAGATCTCTCTCCGTAGCTAGTTCATGTTGTTGTTAGGAATAGAATGGATAAAGTTTAGTTATAAAATTAGTTTTAGTCTAAAACTACAATCTTACTCAACATCATTAACATTATTACATATTTCAAAAATCTAACCGTTGGATTGTATGTTCTTTACGCTCTTAACACATATGTCAAATTTTGTGCTAATTGGATATTATTTACTATATGATCTATAAGATTATATTTTATGCAAATTTTAAATTACAAAGACTTGCAATTTAAAAAATTTATTGATGACATAGTTATTAATTTTTAATTTTATAGAAATTTTACAAGCATGGAGGATATAAAAAGAAAATGTAAACCAATTGTGAATTTGTCAAAATTCACCTCCAATATATAAATATATAAAAAAAATAATAAAAAAAGAGATTTTGTAGCTAAATTTTGTTTAAAATATTGATTCATGCTTTAGCGAAGAGAGCCAGATTTTCTTTCAATCACATTATAGGTGGAATCTTGGGCTTTAGCTTGGTTTTATCAGTTTTTATTTTTCCAATCAAAGGACCTCTCAAATTTTTTTTTTTTTTAAAAAAAAAAACTTTTTTGAGAAACCCTAAATTAAAAAACTTGGCAGAAGTACTTGCATCAGTAAGAAATTTCAAAAGCAACATCTTTTCCCACGATATGTAACATATTTTTCAGTTTTTCTTCACAAACCAAGATGGACAAATTAATCCTATTAGTTGAAAAAACTATTCTTCTAGGTGTCACTAATTAGAACTTTTTTTTTTCTTTAAAATGTGGGCATAAGCATAACAAACTCAAATACTGGTTAACTTGACAATACCATTGAACTATAAGATATTTTAACTAAAGCACTATTTTTTACAAACTATCACATAATCTTTTTTGGGATACAAACAATAATTTTTTGTAAGTGTGAAACTTAACTATATTTGAAACCATCAACAAATATTTGAAACTATTAATTCATCTTGGGTTTTTCTACTTAATCTCCATCAAGAGGGATGCATAAAGTAATGTCTTCTTCTTCTTTTTTGCTGAAAATGCTAAAGTAATGTCTGATAATTTCTTTACCTTGCCACATATAAAAGCATAAGGTAATCAATAATGTGAGAGGGAGATGCATGAACATGAGTGTCAAAAAAGCATTTTTATACCCCTTGGAAATTGATAGAAGAAGAGATAGAATCTACTTTCTAAAAGACCAGATAGTACAATGTGTAAGAAGCCAGAGCATAACACATTGGGGAAGATGGACCCCACAAGCCCAAAACTTTTCTTTTTCATACCTGCCCCTATGAACTATATATATTGTCTCAATTGATAAGGAGAATGTAGCTAGTGTAGATTATAAATTAGTGTAAATGAAATTGAAATTTGAAAATCATGCACCCCCAAATGCCACAATTGATTTTCCCAGGAGATCTCACAAAGGTGGTCCCATTCTCTTTGCCAGACCAATGTCCTTTATTGACCTGCTTTGACCGTAAAACATATTCCCTGCGAACCAATAAAAAAGAGAGAGGGTAAGTGAGGGTGGTCCACTCCTTATATGAGATTCCCCAGTAGCCATAATGATGATCCTCTGCAAAAACAACACCTTTTGCTTTTCCCAGAATCCACACTCTTTTTTCTTGATGCCCTGGCCAGACGTGTGTATGTGAGAGAGAGAGAGAGAGAGACTGGTGCATCTGAGAAAAATATGATATGGGGGGTGAAGTCCCCATTGCTTAAGATAATATGTATGCAAATAAGCCTAAACATATCTGATCAGTGTTCAGTATTAGCTTTGCTAGCTTTACTTACTATGCACAGCAATGACTATGATCGATTGACCAAGAAATAGGAACAGCTTGTTGATTTTGTCAAAAGAAAAAGAGGAACAGCTTGTTGATAATACAAAACCTTTTCTATTTCTTCATTTGTTAGGGGTTGAAACTTAAAAGCCTAGAGTATCTGTGTTTGTGGGTGTCTTTACACCTAGGTATACAATTGGGCTTACTTGATCATGTCTTCCCACAAAGTAGCAAAATTAATAGATCAATGGTTAGATTCTTTAGAACATGATGATCCATTGAACAAATGGTCTACAAAAATGGTTTTTTTTTTTTTTTGACTGATTTGTGCAACTTAGCCCAAATGCATTCCATACCATGTACTCCAAAAACAAAAGTGAAACAATCCATCATTAGGCTTGCCAAGCTAGAAATTTGATGATATGGGTAGCAAAAACTTTGTATAAGAAAAAAAAGCTATGTTGATTTGGGATATTTTGTTTTGTATATAAAAATCAAATTAACAACTGGCTTTGTGTAATTATGAAACAATTGCTACTTTTCAGTACATTCATAATAAGACCAGGGGTCATATGAAATGTCCATGAGACAAGCGTGAAGGGAGATAGAAATGGTAGTTGTTTGTAACTTCCATGTTGTCAGGCACCGCACAGATCTAAAATTTTCCGTAAATTTGGCAACAGATTTTACACAAACACAGCTTCACAGAGAAAAGAAAAAGAAACCTCGTTACGTGTGTAAACGAAATGATTACGGTCCCATGGGAAGCCACATGTGACCATTGGTAAAGGAATAACTTTCACAGAAAAGAAGCCTACTAGTACTATTATTTTCTGCAAACAAAAAACATAGACATCATGAAAACCCTAAAAACCGTAATAAATATAACAAAGAAGAACAAGAACAGCAAGAAGAAGAGGATTGTACCTTTGTTCAGACATGAGAGAACCTGCAAACTTGTCTAAAAATTAGGACTTGAATATGACTGTAATGAGAAAATCAAAGAGACCCCAAATTGGAAAAGAGAAAAAGAAAGACTAATCTTTTATGTATAATACATGTGGAATATGCATGGCTCCTCATACGCCATCCACGGAGGCCATCGATGCTCCGGTGGGCTCTGCAAATGGCATACAGGGAGCCAGGCACATACTTATATGTGTACGCATGAAAATGATGACATAAAAACGTGCATGTATACATGAATTTCTACATTTATGCACATATTTCCACCATATAATACTAAAGAAATTTCCACCTAAGACCTTTTTTAAAACCCATCAAGTGTAAATTGAACTAAGGCTTGAAAAGAAAAAAAAAACATGTTTTTATGTATGTATGAATGAACATGTTACATGTATATATGCAAGGACTTTGAAGTGCATACGGATACTATGAATTCCAACCCTAGCAAATCTTCCAAATGATCAAGAGGAAGATGAAGATTTAGTAGTTTCTGTAGAGAGAAAGAGAAAGAGAGAGAGAGACGTTGAAGGGGATTGAAGAAGGGAGAGAAGGAGCTATATATTGAGGAAAGGAGCTAGCTAGGAAGAGATTGTGGAAGATGGGGAACTAGGTCATAATCAAAGGTGGCTTGAAAGCCCCACAAAACCCTATTGAATTGGTTTAACACAAGCAAACCGGTGGGCTGAACTTAGGGGATTAAAGGGTCTGGCTAATGTTGTGGGGTTTGTGTGTAGATTTCTGAGGGAAAGAAGGAAGATGTGGGGTTGGTGTTGCACCCCAGCTCCCCACTAAATATAGACAGCGAGAGAGAGAGAGAGAAATGAAGGGTTGGGTTAGTAACCACGCAATTTCCTAAGCTAACCTTATGGTGTTTGAAATCTCCTTTTCTGGGTCGTAAAGCAAAGGTTGCTTTTCTCTTCTCTGAAGCTCATTTTGTCTGGGAGTGCTTGGAAGACATGGATTCCTCATCCCTCTACTTCCTTTAAATAAAAATAAAGTTAAAGAAAGAGAAAGAAAAAAAGGAAAAATACTACCATAATTTTATCATCTTTTTTCCTTTTCCTCCATCACTTCACACTTCCTCTTTATCTACCTTTTTTCCATTCTATTCTTTCATATTATATTACTAATTTATTATGTTGCTGTATTTTGGTCAAGAGTGAAGAGACAGGGATAAGCACTTTAACTCTTTTTGTTTAGATTTTAGAACTAGCCACGTCACTTTGTTTACCTAATTCACTTTAGTTCTGTTCACTTAGCGAGCACTCGCAGCTCATAGCGACAGAATTTTTTTTTTTTCAATTAAAAATAACCAAATTGGAATTTTTTTATAAACAAATGCTTTAAATATTAGAACAATTAATCCCATAATCTTTCATAATTACATGGACCAATTATTTTGGTTTTCATGAAAGCTGAATCATTCCAATCGTATTGTATAAGACATTTAATGTCCCGATCCATTATGTTCAAAGAAATTTGGGTCAAAGAATCATTTTCAGGAGAATTAATTTGTAGCACTGCTTGATTTTATTTTGTCTTTAGACAATAATCATTAATCACAACTACTTGGCTGTCTCAATTATAATTTTTTTTTTTTTTGGTAAATTACTTAATTGTTCCTTAGCATTTAGGTTATGTGTAAATATAATCCATAATTTTTTAATATTATGTCAAAATGATTCATGCTTTTAATAATAATGGTCAACATTCTCCATCCACCAAATTGACACAGCGCAAAAATTAGAAACCAAATAAGTAATATAATCTCTTTCATTTTCTATTTGCTACATACTCAACAAATTTATTAAGGAATAATAATAAATTTGCGTACTATTCTAATACAGCACAAATTTTATGAGAGAGTTAAAGACCTCAATGTCTAGCCTGATTTCGTCTGATGAACCGACCTAACATGCTTTTCAGCTTGTCCTAAAGCTTGTCCTTAATTTGATTGTCCTGCTAGATCTCTCACAATTTTTTATTGTTCAGAAGTGGTACCCATCTCTGTAGTTATTTTCAATTCTACCTGACCTCTTATTGCCTGCACCATGAATAACTTCATTTGTACATGACCAACTAGCCAAAGCTTTCCAATAATACTTCTAACCTTATGTGAATGTTCTACGAATAGTCAATATCTTTAAGAGAATCTTTAGCTGTCAAAATATGGCCACCAATAGAATTTCGTGTTAACACCAAAATAACAGATGCCAGGCTTTTATATATATATATATATATATATACCTTCTCCAAAAAAAAAAAAAATTATATATATTATCTTATTTTTTGGTTATATCAATTATTAACCCCAAAAAAGTTTGTCCAAAGTAGATCTTTAACCAAAAATAAATTTTAAAAAAATTGTGGAAAAGTATGTTTGCTCAACATTGGGATTTTTTTTTTTTTTTGAAAAACAAAAACACATAATAAGGAAGAAGAAATAAAGTTCTAATATAAAGGTTCAACGTTAGAATTTAACACGAAATATAACATTTTAAATGAGGGTTTCATACAAGTCATATTTGTTATTTGAAAGATAATGGTGATTTGGAAAAATTGAGAGCATAACTTATTTGATTTTTAAGATGTGAATAAAATATGTATACATATAACCATTGTTTTTCCTTTCTCTCATCTCTTTTATTCAACATATTTGTCAGATCTCTTCTCTTTGTCCCTAAACTAATTGACTCCATTTATAGAATGAGATTGCCCTTAAAATATTGTGAAGTTGCATCTTAAGAAACTGTTAAAAACGGACTGTCCATTGCTTGATTTGCTTCCAAATACCTAAAATATCAATGTGAGGCACAAAATTTGGTATTACATTTATTAAGTTGCCCGGTAAGCTCTTCCAAAAAAAACAAAGGGAAAGTTGAGAAAACGGGACAGTGCCACTGGGTCACAGAATTTTTAGGGTTATAGCTATCTTTTTTTATCACATGAGTGAAGTTAACAATCCAATTAAAAAATGGTACAGATGTTCTGTGGCTCATCAACATGAAAAAAAAAATGGTACAGATGTTCTGTGGCTCATCAACATGAAAAAACAGTGTTCATTTCTTTATAGAACTCTAATCATAGAAATAAACCAAAAAAGAAAAACAAGAGGTAATGGTTGGCCTTGGATCTTTGACCTTGAATAAGTTATGCAAAGAGTGTTCTTACATAATTATTAATTAATGATTTTTTATTTTTTATTTTTTTTTGCATAAATCTAAGTTCATACTCAATAACATTGGTTCTAAAAAACTAAGGATGTTATGAAAATTTGAGTAGGAAATTGTAAAATTCTGATATGACACATATCTGAATTTGCATGATCAAACCCTTAACACGCAACTAGTTTAAACGGAAGGAAAGTAGAGGGAAGGAGAGGGATACAATTTGATGAATCTTGTTGGAATATTTTTTACATGGATGGAGGGGGAGCATATGGAAGTAGAGGGATGGGGGAACCACTTATATTTAAAAAATAAATAAATAATTGTCAATGTTGCCTTTATGATGTCAATTTATATATATTAAATCTACAAAAGAGAGTCATAATTGTCAATTTATATGACCTTTCACTGCTCTCTCTTCTCCTAACTTAATTTTAAAACATTTAGACAAATGAGAGAGATTTTTATTCATCTTTCCTACTTAATTTTTAAAACATCCAAATAAGGAGAATGAATAATCTCTTCCCACCCATCCCCTTCCCTCTCCTTTCCTCTCTTCTCCCCTCCTTTCCCTCCTTACCTTCTACTTCTCTATCCCTCAAAACTTCCAAACATAGTGCCAAGGGGGGAGGGTGAGGGGTTTGGAGGGGTATCTTACCCCTCCTCGCCCCTCTTTTTTAATTCTCTCAAATTGGAGGAATTTGAATGAGGAGTAGAGGGGAGGGGTTCCACACATATTAAAAACATTGAAATTGTCAATTTTACCATGTTGTGGTCAATTTATATATATTTCCTTAAAATTAGTAAATAAATAACATAATTGTCAATTTATATGACCATTTCTCTCTCCTCGCTTGCTTAATTTTTAAACATCCAAACAAATGGATACATATATTTTTTTTTTTTCTTTTTTCCTCTACTTAATTTTTAAAACATCCAAACAATGGAAAAATGTAACAATTCCCCTCCATTCTCCTCTCCTTCCCGTCCTTACCTTTTATTCTCCTGTCCCTCCAAACTTTCAAACATTGTGTAAAATGTTCAGAGTTTCTAGTATTACAAACGAGGTTGCCTGCTTCATAGCCTAAGTACTCTTGTGAACTTAGGGGAACGACTATGGATAACAAGAATCTAACTAAAACTTAAAACTAAAATGAATTTCCTTCAAAATTACAAAACCAGACTCAACGTTTGGCAAACGTATTTGTACCTAAATGTTTACAAAGCATTGAGTCACGTTTACTTGCTCAACTAAAGATCGACAGCTTCAAGTTTCATTAAGATCCAAATTAGTAGGCAATTCAATTGATGTTAGATCATTTTCTTCTTTTACGACAGTTGGGAGTACATTGTTTATGACACCATCTGTAATAAATTTAAAAAACTCTATTGGTTTAAAAATTTATTTCATCTTAAGAGGGACATGTGATTTAAAAATAAATTCAATTCTATCATTCGTCTAAAATTTGAATGTATCTAGAGGTTTAATATAGATGTCCTCTAACTCTGTGTGTATGTATATATATATATGGAGACAACTAGGAATATTTTACTTTGTCAAAGAGATAATCATTACTTATCTATTAAAGAGATAAACACATTGGGAAAATTCCTTAAATAGTTAATATAACATATAGAGACACATTTAACTTATGTGTATATCCAAGAATCTCCTTGAGAAGACTCCTTGAATAGTTATTTAATATAGAACTTCACTCACACGTGTATACCCAACAACCTCCATCTCACATGTGAGTCTTTGCCTTTTTGTGGTCTATGACCAAGTTCTACTAGCTCCTCATTGCCTATGAGCTTTTTACATCACTAGCACATTATTTATGGACCTTTTGTATGCCATCCATGTGAACCACATGTCAACTCTCCACTCTTATTCACTGAAACCAGAAATATGGACCCTAAACACCTCGCCACCTTCGCCACCACCTGAGCTCTGATCCCCACACTCATCCATTGAAATCAGAAATAGGGACCCAACACCTTGCCGCCTTCGCCACCACCTAAGCTCAATCTAATACCATTTGTTAAGGAAATAAATGCCTTGGAGAGATTCATTGAGTAGTTAATATAACATATAAATATACACTTAACTTAAAAGGCCTAAGCCTAACGAGTATGAGTTTAACTATATTATATTAACAAGTCACATTTTTCATCATTATTCAATGTAAGACTTCACTCACACATGCATACCCAATATTATCATTTTTTTTTTTTTTTTGGTAAATTGCATTCTCACACTTTAAGCTATGAGATCGATTCTAATGTCACTCTAAATTTTAAAATTTGAGAAATTGAACTTCAAAATTATAGGGCTCTATTTATAGTATCCTCCCACAATTATAGGGCACTCTCACACGTAATTAATAATGTATACATTATTAAATGATTACGTAGTTATTTTTGTTGGGATTATGAATTAAACATGTAAAGATTAAGATTAAGTATGATGGAAACTGAGGAAAATTTTTAATGGTAGAGGGACATTACATTTGCACCTAATCCCATAGTGTAGTGGGTTGATTGTTTAGATTTAAAGCTTAGATAGACATTACAAATAACTCTATAATTTAGGATTAGAAAATGCAATTCACCCACCAAAAAGAGAGAGAACAGAAAATATTCAATTTTCTAAGCATAGGAAATATTAATTTAGAGGGAGTGTTGGGAGTCAACAAACCTCCAATACAAATAATTTTTTACTGTCTTATTGAGGGTCCCCCAAAAGAAGAAAAATGTGCTACCCTGTATAGCTAATTTGGTATTAAGAATTGACGTACAAGTGTGTTTTCCATTGAGGGGGCAGTGATAATCAAGGAATTACCACAGTAACAAAAATATAACAATTTCGAAATTACAGTTATAACGTATACTAGAATTTCAATCCAACCAAAACAAGAGCAATATGTCGTTTCTTTCTATTGTTTTATCCCTTTTTGTAGCTTGGTCCTTGTGTGATAGCGATTAGCGAATAGGCTCTGTCCCCATCATAAATATTCGATTTTCAACCATGGAAAAGATCGTTAATAATTGAGTCCTATACAAATAATCCACCGCCCCCCCCCCCCCCCCCCCCAAAAAAAAAAAAAAAAAAGGGTTTAAACTTGAAAGTACTAAAAAGAAGCAAACTGGTATTGAACAGACACATACACATAAAATAACTGTTATAGTTCTTGCTTTTGTGGTTAGACTATATAAACAGAACACATTTGTGAATCCTGACCTATTCAAAACATTTTCCATATTCTGTTTTACAACATTCTGCTTTTGAGTTTTATTTAGAAAAACTTAACCTTCAAAACGTTGCATCAACCTCCTAAACACGTAGGAGTATGCTAAACGGGTACAACTGCATTCCCATTAAATACGAACCAAAAGCACCACAACTTTCTCTCATCCTTTTCATTCTCTTCAAAGATAAAAGGATGGCGACCAAGAAAACCATTGCCATGTTCCTCATCTCCTTGCTGGTTGTGATGATGGCAAGCACCGACACGGGTGAAGCAATGCGATGCGGCCAATGGTGCCAACCTCAGTGCATGAAAGTCAAGGGTGCATCTCAACACGCATGTGAAAAAGCATGCAATGGTCTTTGCTTACAACTTGGTGGAAAAGGAGGCGGGGATTTTATTTTACCCCTTAATAAAAATGCGACCACGTGAAGCATTACTATTCTTTGGAATTGGCTTTAGACTTTTCTTTCTCGTTGAAGGACAAAAACATTAATATGTGACAGTCGAACTAATTTTTTTTGTTCAGCAGATGTTGGAGTGTTTTAATTTTAAATTGTAATATTTGTAATTGATTTTCCATTAATTGAATAATCAAATTTTGATTATAAAATTTCATCCATTGATGGATTTTTATTTTAGAAATACAATCATATTAAACTATTACATTCTTTTACCTGTTAACCCTTATTTCTTTGACTCTTTTTTAATTTATTTTGATTTGGTAATTTACTAATCCACCATCCTCCGCCTATTAGAGAGACACATCTTTTGTTTAATGTCTAATTGAAAGCGAAGTTTCTTTGCATCATTTGTATACTTCATTCCCATTGTCCACCGAGACGTAGTACGGTAGTAGTGTCTTTGTATAACTACTAGCCGATGTCTCATAAAATGTGCAGTGAAACAGTTTAGAAATAATCTTATTATGTTCTATCTATAATACTTATTATTATGTGCAACCATATTTGGGGAATCAACTTTCATTATATTATATGTTATTAAAATGAGAGAGAATGTTAATTTTTAGCATAAACGTAATTAAGTATATGAACCAAATTTTTTGAGTGAATTGACAAATATTTAATTATTTTTACTAATTTAAAAATGCAATTATTTTATAATCTTGATTGCATTTATTAAATTTGCTTTTATATTTTCCTATACTGCGATCAAGAATGTCATATCCAAATTAATTTTTTTCTATATAAATCTTAGAAAAATAATCAAAAAAAAAATTATTTTACATAAATAATTAGTGATCTACATATAAATTATTAATACATGAAAATAAATGTATATTATGCTTAATTAAATAGCACAAATATAGGCTACTATAGTGCTAGTTCCATATGTATGTGTGTGTGTCATTAAAAGGATTTAGGAAATGTAAATTTTTAAGATTAATATAGTTAAAAATAAGAATTTCTAAAGGTTTTACAAATTTTACTACATAGAGTTTACAAATTAACTTATGTGCCAATAAATATGATTGGTACGTTTCAACCACCTCATAAATGGGTTGGGTAGGAATTTCATTTTGAGCCTTAGGTTTAAGTTAATAGTTTTTTTCAACTCATCTGACTCAACATAAACCATCATATATATATATATATATAAGTTTATTTTCTTATGCTTATTTTAATTTTTTAATTTTTTATATTTTAAGTATTGTTTTCGATGAATTTGAGAATTTGGAATAATATTATATGAATTGAATCATTTGTTGAAAAAAATATTTAAATAGTTTAGGAAAGTCCAATTTTTTTATAATGTAAGCACAACTCATGTGAGTTGCGTTGGTTTTGACTCGGGTTAGAATGGAAATTTCTCACCTTAACAAGATTGGATAACTGACATTATAATAATAGTTATAATCGTGAGTATAATATACTACATTAAAGTCACAACAAAAGTCGGTAGAATAGTATCACTTGTTCTACTAGTATTGGGTTAGCCTACATTATATGAGTTATAATCTTGAGTACCAAATTAAAGTCACTTGAATACACCACCTTTAATTCAAGCCACTTATTAACATTTGCTCATATAGTAAAGAGAAGTGATATGTTCACAATATTTTCATGATAAATCTTAAGTGGTAAGTTGTTATTGGGTTTAATTTAAATACATTACTGAACTTACTTTTTTACTCACTAATAACAACTAGTAACAACTTACTATTTAGAATTTATTATGAAAGTATTATGAAAATGATATAGACATAGCATTTTCTAGAGTAGAGAATTTTTGGGTGTAACATTCAAATCTTACTCCCAAGAAGAAATTAAGGCTAGGCAATATTGATAAATTGCTTTAATTCAGATGAAAAAAGCAAGTAAAACCGGTTCAAGTAATTAAAACCTTCTGGATAAGGTAATTAGAGGTTAAATTATAAACATGATAGTTTGAGACTTTGAAGGTTTGTCAACAACAACAAAAAGACTTTGAAGGTTTGTTCTTGCTTCCATGTGACAAGTTACCTGATGAGGCAATACAAAATATATTGTCCACAGAAAACTAAACTTGCGATTGCAATGATTAGGGTAACTTTAGGTCGAGTACTCAAAATAGCCATCGTTTTCTCGTCCCAAACGTGACAAGTACTGTTTGGAAGGTCAGGTCAGGTCAGGTCAAGTCTACATCCAATTCCTGCTTGATTGAAACTCTCAATATTGAATATTGGTACACTTATATATCCCATATACATATCACTAAGGTTTGTAGAAATTGTCATTCTAATCCAAAATTTCTTTCAAATTTTTATACCCCTAGTTAGCTACTCTAAGTCATTAGTCATATCAAAATTGTTCCATAATAACCAATTGATGATGATGATGATGTCTAACTAATATAGAGATGTGTCAATCAGCTATAAGCTATTCTTAAGAAACCGCATGCGCCAAAAAGCGAATTAAAAGTTCAGGTCGGCATTGACACTAGCTAATATCCAAACAACAATACTGCTTATAATAATTTTAAGTCATAACCAATTCATTCCCCACTCGCCACTCGGCACTTTGCATAATGTGACTTTTCTTGAAAGATCATCTAATTGGTACTACTATACTCACATGTTGCTAATCCCAGAACCATGTATATTGATTAAGACCTTACTCAAATTTGTTTCATTATTGATCGGTTGAAATTTTGTAATAAGTTAGGTAAAGCCTAACAGGGTTAAAATAAAATAAAATAAAGGCAAGAAAAGGTATTTGATATCAAAATATAATAAGTGACTGGCATATCTACAAAAATTAATTACTCTACTAATAAATAAATGGAAGATATGTGTTAGTGGATAATTATTTTTGTATATATGTCTTTTATTTATGGATCATGTTAACATGTACTCCTAACAGATACTCCTAAGACAATTATTAATAAATCATTTTAAGAAAGTTTTATAATCCTTTTATAAGAAATTGAACTTAGAGGAATTACGAAATAATTTTTCTAAAAAAACATGTTGCAAACGTCAGCCTAATTAAACCCTTGAAATTTGAAATTTACTCGTTATTGGTAGTATGAAGAGTGGTTGAAAAGTAGCACCTTTTTTTAGAGTAGCACTCAGCTCAAATTAAACCCATAATCAGATCATTGTCACTCTATCTGATAGAATAATTAATGCAGATTTAGTGAGGCAGAAACTCCAATGGTGTACTGCAACAACGTACTTAAAGTAGGAACAGTCATTTTACACACTTGTTGTTTATTTAAGAACTTTAACCAATTTCTTAAATAAACCATTTTTTCAATTTTATATATTCACTTTTTAAATTTATTGAATATATATATATATCATTCTTCATTTTTTTAATTTATAATTAAACCTAAAACTGTAATCATAATTTTTTGTTTTAAGAATAGAGAGAGATGAAATTAAGAGAACAAGTTTGAATGAAATAGAGAAGTGCTCTCCGAACTTGTTGAGCATGGTAGTATTTTGCAAAAAAAATAAAATAATATTAGAGAGCCCAAACATTTTCTGTGGGATTCTAAACTAAAATGTTCTTCAATTGGACTAAAAAACGATGTTTTGAAGAGCCCAATGCTAATGCTCTATGAGGTTAAACCAAATGAACCAAAAAATAATATAATAACAATAAAGTGGTTAAACAATATGGACAAAGGCTAATGAGGACAATCGCAAAGATTATAGTATTTAAAAACACAGTAATAAACTTAATAAAGAATTATACAAAACATAGAGTGAAAGAGAGCACACTCATTTGCCCACTTGGAACGCAACATATATAGCATATGAAATTATGAATAATGAGTGCTGATGTATGTGTGTGAGAGAGAAATGAAATTATGAATAATGAGTGATGATGTATGTGTGAGAGAGAGAAATTAGAATGTATATAACAGTAAGAAAAAATGTTTGACTTACCTTTAATACTTTTTTAACTAAAATCTCTTTTTGTTTTAATGAGAAACTATTACATCACTCACTAACTAAATAAAATGTGTAGATTAAAATTCACTACTACTTATCGTTTTGTATTTAAAATAAAAAGAGATCTCCGGTTAAAAAAATATTAGAGTTAACTCAAACCCTAAGAAAAAAAAGTCCTACTAACAGTGTTTTTAAGAAAATTGTTAACAAAATATTTTAAGAAAATTTTAATTATACTTTTATGAAGAAAAAAAAAACTATCAAAATATTAATTACATTTTTTTTCTTTTACTATAAAAGATTTTCTAAAATATAGTTCATTAACAAAAGTTTTAGGACATCTATTAACATTTTCCAAAAAAAAAATTTGAAGTTGAGAGTAAACTTGGGTTAGTTTGAGAAGAGAGTGATCAATCTTCCGTGTCTAGAAAAGGGTGCAAAGAATTTCTCCTATCGTTTCCTTGTATGTAGAAAATGGTAAGCGATCAAAAAGAAAAGAAGAAAAAGGTTAAGAAACCCATATATTAAAAATGGGAAATGGAGGGGGGCTTTATCGTGTAGAGTGTTGGAAGCAACAAGTGTGGGAATCCTGGTGTCAGATTTTATTGGCTCCCTCTGGTTTTTTGTTCACTGATCAGTGTCCCTTCCCTTAATGTTTGTATCTAAGTGTCTCACGGCTAGATTCTACTACAACCCTCTCTCTCTCTCTCTCTCTCACACACACAAAGCTAAGTTACTGGAGTGACTGACTCTTCTGGCTTTAAAGTTTTGAAAAACCTTCTCTGCTTCTATACATTTTTTTGCCTCGAACTACACGCAAACACATTCGCGCACGCAGCTATTGGCATTAGTATGTGGATGATGATGGGTGTGGTACAGAGAACCATGTGCTATACAGCAACTTCATTCTTCTTTCTCTCTCACACTCTTTGCATATATACAAAAAAAAAAAAAAATTATTTATAAATATACTCATTGCTTTGCTCCTCGAATTTAACACAGGCAACACGCATGTTGGTGTGAGTATAATAGTACCCTCCCAATACACATACAAATGGTACCACTGCTCCCCTTTTGAGGAAAATAGTATTCCGCCGCTTCTCTTAGTCAGCTCCCCTTGTGTCCCACTCCCTCCATTTCTATTACATGATCTGCTAGTGCAATCTGAAAACCCTAACTCTCTTTATTTCTTTTTTGAATTTACTAACAAGCATCCTTAAAGTAAATATTAATAAACTATTTTAGAAAACTTTTTAAGGAAAAACGAAAAAATAATTCACTATTTTGAGCACACATTAACCTAATCCTTTTATTATTAAGTAAATATAATAGAAGATAAATATATTTAGTGCACACCCTATAGCTTTAATTATTTGGGATGAGAAAGAGGCCTTGGAGGGCTCCAAGATTCTTACCTTTCTCTCTAAAAATAAAAAATAAAAAACTCTAAAAAAAAAATGATGATGAATGTCAAGTAGAGACACCTTATGAACCGACACTTTGGATATTACGCAAATCATGCTACAATGAACATTGATTATTATAAGTCTTCTAAACTGTATTGTCCAATTCTTTTATGAAGTAAAATATGGGCTTGAAACTCCCCCACTTAATGATATATATTCAATAATTATGAATTTTCAATATACATTTTAAACAAATAAATTTGTCAATTACACATATAATTCATTATAGGTCTGTGTAGGTGTTTTTCCTGATATTTAGGCATAGTTTAATTTTATTTTGTTAAAATTGTACAAAGTTATTAGATAATGGAAAATTAAATTCATAACTTTTGCCCTAAGAGCATTAGCATTGACATAGGAAACTTTTTGGTCAAATTTTAACTTAAGAAACCACTTTTTCTATTTTATCTACTCTCTTTCAAAGATACACATCTAACTCTTTGTTTTTTCTCATTATATTAAAATTTTATATATTTATTTATTTTTAATTTCTCTCTTTCCCTTCACCATAGCCTACAACACCAACCTCACCGCAGCCAACACCATAGTCCATACCACCACTTGCACTGCAAAACAAAGTGATCAACACATCACCAAAACCGAAAATCTCCACTCTTAAATCGTTGTTCTCTTCAAACAAGATGTTAACGTGTAATGAGCTTGTAAGCTTTAGATCCACTTTATTTGTCTTGCTTAACACATATATTTGTACAAAACACATACTTGTACTACACATATAACATTTGTACAGCACACTCTTGCCTCCAATATGAAGGCATTCCTTTTGCTCCTCCGACAAGTCTATTAAACATTAACACAAGATTTGGACAAGAATCTCTATGATAAAGAGTAATTGTTTCAGTTTACGAACCGTGAGAGATGTCGTGGGATATGGATCGTTCGAGTGCATGAGAGAGAGAGAGAGAGAGAGAGGAAATGGGGATTAAATAATAAAAAAAAAAAATCAATTACTAAGCTACAAAACTAGTTAAAATTTCATAAGCATTGTAACTACTAACTAGAACACATTTTGACTAGCAAAAAAAACTAGCTTAATGTGGGCGATTTTTTGAGTTGGAAATACAAATTTTAGCTGAGCTAGTTAGATGGTGTCTAAATAATGCTAGTGTTCTTAAAGAACTTATTAACAAAAGTGTTGTAGGATCTTATAATCGTTAAACAATAGTGAGTACGTTACACATATAATGACACATACCTTATCTAATTACATGTATTATCAAATGAGAAAATAACTATTTTAATTTTACAAATGTTTAACTATTTTAACATTAAATAATATACCACATGGGGTAATTATTACACTCAAAACATTTGGAATTTCGCGTTATATATGTTGCGGGAATATCACAAGAGAGTTTTTGAATATGTTCCCTTATTTTTTTAGGACAATAAACCCATAAAAATATGTCCATCCAAAAGTTTATGTTTGAATTGACTTATTTATTAATTTGCTTATTTAATGAAATTGGGTAAAAGTATAGTTATATCTTAAAAAGTAAAATTTTAAAATGTTGTGCCAAACCAAATAAGTTTATGTTTGGCAAAAATTAAAAAACCAATTTATTTTACTATTCAGCTTATTTTTACTATTATTCATAGGCCCCACTGCACTTTTTGGTACTATTCATGGGTTTCACTGTACTATTTCAATTAAATTTTACTTTTATCTACAATACTTTCAGCAAAAAAATTTTAATTTCAACAAAATAAGCAAATTACATACAGACCCTAAACTTCCTAAAAAACCTAAGTTACACTTTTTAATTTTATTGGATCAATAAGATAAAAATGTTAATGTATCAACTGTCGGTAGCAGGAATGCCTGCGAATTCGAATGAGACAATGCTATATACAAAGAATTTTGTTTACTATTTTATTTAAATTACACCCCCTGACATAGAGTGAAGTGATGTGTGCAATTCATACAATGGACAGACAATGAGTCATTTCAAAGGGATAACAGGTCATGCATGTGATACACGGGACTCATATATCATGGCTTTTGTGGCAATTCACATGTGCATGAAAAAAATTAGGATTAACATCATGATTCAAGAAATGACAAAATTTAGTTATAAAATTGATTGTAACTTAAGACTATAACCTTACTTAATAAAATAAATATTACTACATATTTTAAAAATCTAACCGTTGAATTGTATGTTCTTTACGCTCTTAATACACGTGTTAAATTTTGTGTCAATCGGATATTATTTACTATATAATCTATAAGCATATTGTGGGGGCCGGTTAGTCACTAAAATTATTAAAGTCAAGTTAATTGGGCCTGTGGCCCATCCGAGGACGTAAATCTGTCTGAGAAGGCCCATATCAGGTTGTAGGGGTAAACAAACGAAAGGAAGAGTAAATATCACGTAAGGTAAGTTCAGTATTCGTCCGAGGACAAAATCCTTCTCAGCAATATGAGTCCGAGAACGACCAGAACACCACCTTGTTACAAACGTACTTCGCAGCTACGTCACTACTAAAAGTGGGATAAGGGACCAAGGGTAAGAAAGAGAAGGCAAACAAATATCTATAACAACAGTTGTCTCTGTATTAATTGCCTCTTAACCAACTCTCTGGCCGCATTAATGTGGAGGTGATGCCTGAACAATGATGAAACAGCCTTACAGCTGCTAGTATGAGGTTCCAGAAGGTGTTAGATGGGACAGAAAGAGATCCCTTGAACCCAACTTACACGTGTGTGGTGAAGATGATAGGAAGAAGGCATTATATAACATGAAATAAAGCATTGAGAAGAGGGGATCGGAACATCAGAAAACAGAGAATACTCAAAAGAAAGCCTTGAGGACAAAAGAACTAAACTTGTTTCAAAAGAAAAAATTAATTGTTGTGGCTGTATTAATCCATCTATAAATGTGTGGTTTAATCATTTTTCTTTTAGAGTTAACCTAGTTCTTAAGTACCCACGCTCTATAAATTTTATTGTTTGGGCCTCTAACATACGAACCCAATACCAGTTTGGGATCATTACAAATTGAGTCCTTACACATATAATTTATGCACAATTTTAAACTACAAAAACTTGCAATTTAAACAATTTATTGATAACCTAGTTATTGATCTTTAATTTTTTTAAAATTTTGCCAGTATGGCGGACAAAAGAAGAAGATATAATCCAATGGTGAATTTGTCAAAATTCACTCCCAATTAAAAGGTATTAAATAAGGTTGTAGTTTTAGGTTATAACCAATTTTGTAGTTAAACTTTATCCTTTAAAATATCTAAATATATAGAAGGTGCAAAGAAAATACCATTTCCCTTTTTAAAGTTATAAAAATTATAGTAAGAAAGTTATGAGATAACAAAGTTATTTAGATAAAAAAAAATTTCTCCAAATTGATTTGAAAGAAAGTTCTATCAATCTAGTTATTAAGTGATTCAAAAAATTTAATAAATTATGTGATTTAATACATTTCAATAATCTTCTAAACTACTTATTTGATAGAAAATTTTAGCCTTTAGGGGTCAATTTTAAACCCCCCCCCCCCCCCCAAAAGGAAAAGCAATCGTAACATCCAAAACAAGAAAACCCATGTCCCCCTAATTAAGGGAACAGTCAAGACCAAATACATTTTGGTGATGAAGAGATCTCTACAATCAGAAACATCTGTATATGATACTAATTGGAATAAGATTCCTTATTATTCAAATTCGTAGCTCAAATTCTTTCCTCCTAGACTTTTATGCACTTTGTGCATGAGAAAGTGTTAATTCAATTATAAAACTGCTTATTGTCCTTTTTTTTTTTTTTTTTTGAGAGAGAGAGAGAGTCTTATTGTCCACTTTTCAATACACTCCCAAAAGATTATAAAAAAAAATAAATTAAAAAAAAAAAAAAAAAACTATGCTATAGTTTAAAAACCTCATTATTCATATATAATAGAAGTTACAGAACCAGCCAGGAAATCATAATCACTATCGGCACTGTTGCTAAATGCGACCCACAAGAGGAGATGGCCTAGAAAACGCCCAAATGGGCCCTTCATGATGCGGGTGATCATAGGCTTGGTACATTTGTACAGTATGGTCCACTAAACCAATAAATCCAGAAAGTTAATTTCGGCTTGTCTTCTGGGCCAGAAAGTATTTTTTAACAGTTTATGTAATGGTCCTAAAAACCGTCCATTAGTATATGTGGACCTTCACCTTCATCGGCTTTCACCTTGGTCCTGCGCTCAGGTCTGACTCCGCGGAACCTTCCTGAGAAGGCCCACCAACTTTGCGGATTGAGACCCACAAGGAAGGCATTGAACAAAACAAGGAACCCAGTGATAAACTAGGTGCAAGGGGAAAGGGATAGTTTCATTTCTTCCCTTATAAACTCTGCTATATATATATATATATATACTAGATTAAAGTTAAACCTGACGTAACTTTAAGTAATATTATGCTTTTTGATAATTTTTTGTTGGATTAATTTTTCAAAAGTCTTATAGTTAAATTGCATCTTCTTTATGTTCTTAACATGTATACCAAATTTCGTGTCAATTGAAAACTATTTACTATTCAATCTAGAAATTCATCTTTTATAAACAATTTTAAATACAAAAATTTGAAATTTAAACATTTAATTGATGACATAGTTATTGATTTCATATAATCTTAAAATTTTGCAAGTATGTACTATGTAGAGTATAAGAAATGTATCTAATTCAACAATGGGTTTGGTGAAATTCACATCCAATTAGAAAATATTAAGTGATGTAACAAAATTTAAGGTTATATATATTTTCACAAGATAACTTTGCTTATTATCTTTTTAACCTTCTTAGAAGGAAGAATTCTTTGAGGGTAATCCCAAGTTGGGGGTCAAAAACTTCAAACCAAAACTTTATAAATAATGCCTTAGGAATCACTAGGCTAATTAACTTTTTGTCCCCCTAAAAAAAAAAAAAATCTTGATTTTTTTTTTTTTAATAATAATCTTAGCTTATTCCTTCACATAATTTAAGATGATTTCCATGTTCCAAGTCAAGGCTGTCGAGCCCATTCACCTACGAAATAAAAAGTTTCTTTCTTGAGAGGTTTTAGAGGAAATTAGGAGCCCATTACAACCCACGTGATCCACAAGCCCATCAGACCACTTATCCCTACCACTTGCATATGAAAACCCTTCTTATAAGTTATATCCACTACCAGGCAACAGCACTGATGTTATGTAGCTTTGCAATTTGCTTTTCACTGGTTGTAAGCTTGTGTTAAGTCCACAAATCCTTAGGGTTGGTGTCTTCTTTTATATCTTGTAGTTTCATCAAGGGCGGTGGTGGCCTCGTGGCAATGGGCTTACCCCTCTAAAGTTTGGTTGGTGGTTGGATCCAAATCAAATCTCAAAATGGGAAGCGCTTAAAATTATTTCCACGCCACCAATCTTCTTAGAATTATGAAATAATTCTATTGTATTCAATAAAATAAATTTAAAATGAAATTCACTTAATATTTGAAGATGTATGAATACAATACAATTATAAAATTATATGTGTAATACAAGAAATGTAAGTGATCGATAAACAAACTACGTTGGCCCCAAAGCCTAATAGGTTTGTACACTAGTGGCCATAGTCTCCACTAGTGCCTTCAATGGGCTTGGGTCAAGCTATGACTCAATCGGCTATCTTGTTTTTGTAGTCCCAATATTAGGCTCCTAATGGGTAGGATGTTATTATGATTACACCCAAGTAAAGACATCACCTTCGGTTGCTCCCTTTTACCCATTTTCAATATATTTTTATATTTAAATATCTCATAGCTTTTTTTAATGGATCAAGCCATCTCACAACTTTGATATGACCAATTATGAATGGTAAAAAAAATAAATAACAGGTTTATGTAAAAGAAACATGCAGTCAATCATAGTCTAACTTGTCGAATAATTGTAAAAAATAATGGGGTAAAAGTTTTGATCTTAGAATAACTCTGCTCTATAAGAATTTTACTCACATAAAAGCCATTTGAGAATCAAAAAATCAGTAAGTACAAGTAAGCATAGTATATATATACATTTTAAAATTTAAAAAAAAAAAAAAATTCATGTTGGGCTAATAAACATCAACATTAGATTGATGACAAATCAAACTTTGGTCCATTAGTATATGTGGACCTTCAACTGCATCGGCTTTCACCTTGGTCCTTCGTTCAGGTCTGACTCCGCGGAACCTTCCTAAGAAGGCCCACCAACTTTGCGGATTGAGACCCACGGGCCGAAAGGAAAGCAATGAACAAAACAAGGAACCCAGTGATAAACTAGGTGCAAGGGGAAAGGGATCGTTTCATTTCTTCCACTATAAACTCTGCTATGTATACCCGTGTGATGTACGAGAATAACTGCTGGATGATTTCAGGGAAAAAAAAAAGTCAGAACCTTTCATATTAGATATATTGAAATGTGTCTATTGGAAGGTCATAGCTCTTTATATTGGATATAAAAAAAGTCATAACCTTTCATATTAGATATATTGAAATGTGTCTATTGAAGGTCATAGCTCTTTATATTGGATATATATTAAAGGTGTCTATTGAACGAAAATGTGCCTATTGAATGAAAATGTGTCTATTAAATAAAAATGTGTCTATTGACTGAAAATATGCATATTAAATGAAAATGTGCATATTGAAGAGTCATAAAAAATTTGATATGAATAGTCGTTCATATTCATTTGGTAATTTTTTCTCAACTTCTTCTTTTTCATCTTTCTTAAAAATACAAGAAACTTGTGGATTTTCTTCAAAATTGCTATTTGTAGAACCTAATAAACTTGGTTGTGTAATGGGGAGAATTTTGTGCTCATACACTATTGCACATAAAAAGCCAAAAAATATAATTGGACTAAGAACCAGTTATATATAAACTATAAATTTATCTGGTGCGAAAATCTAATTCAAACTCATAATAAATTTCTACTAAAACATAAAAATATTTTTATTACAGTAGTCAACGAAGAAACAATAAGAAGAATAAATTGTGAAGTGCAAATATACCAAACACATATTAAATGCCACATGTTTGATTTTAACTGCCGTTATACTTTGAATTTACCACCAAAGTCTGGCCATTCCAAGCATGGTAATACAATTTTATACAAATTAGAACACAAGTAATAAAACTGCCAACAACACAGAATAGTTAATAGGGTATATATTAATATTGAAGACCACGTTTCGACCAATAACAATACACAATACCATTCTTTTTTTTTTTTTTTTTTTTTTTTGAAAGGACACAATACCATTCTTAGAGGAAAATATTAACATAAAGCAAATGTGCAAGATTCAATTTTTTACAATGGCCAACAATTAAAGTATCAGTATAAAGAGGTATCTACTTCTTGATTATAGTGCCAAAGTCATGGCCATTTCATAAATTATAATACAATCTCACTCTATATTATGGCCATAAGAAAATATTAAAACAACCTGTAATACTGCTTTAAACCAAATCTCCATTGCAACTACCCGATTCAAACCCAAATCTTAAAATTTGAATGGAGATGAGGAAATACAAAACAATAACTCCAATAACCAAATATGCTTAAATAAATAATCAAAGCCATTTAGCCAAAAAAAATGTGAATTCAAACTCATTTTACAAAGTCAAATGGTTCACAAATAACAATATATATGTTGTGTAACTTTGGCACACAAAGTAAGGCAAAAAGTATGTAACCGAATAGTATAACACCATGATCAATAGTTAGAGCAATTTCTCAATCACGGTTGACCGAATTAGTTTCTAACCTTTTCACCAAGGAAATATCGCGCCAATAATGTTGTTTTCTTATTTCTATACTCCTCTAGCAGAAAAGAAACCAAGAAAAATAAGAGAGAGTTAAAAGATATAGTAACCATAGTAAAATTGTATTGAAACGGTTTGTTTAATCCACCAAGTGAAAAGACACAATTTTTTGGTGTTTTAAAATTTAAACGTGTCACAAATTTATATAGCCACGTGGCATAATAAGGAGTGGTCAACAAAAAGTCAAACGTATCGACTATTAGTTATTATATAGATATAGATATTTGTTGAAGATTCTATAATTATGTAGGCTAAATACTAATTACTATTTAAATATTTATAATTCACTTAATAATATAAAATTTACAAAAGAAAACAAAAGTGAAGTTTTTTTTTTTTACCCAGTACTTGATTTCTGGAAAGTAAAAGTACCATAAAAAAATAATAAAAAGATAACCTAAGTTGAGTAAAGAGTCAAATTTTAAACCACTTGTGGGCAACTTAAATTTCAATTAAACCACAGGTGGGTAAATTGTAATTTACAATATTTTAAATTTGAATTTATTAAAAAAAATACAAATCTCAATCTCGTTCCAAATTATATTAAATTTTAGCAATTTAATCTCAAATTTGTTTCACATATATTTATTAATGAATCCAAACTCATTTCAAACTTAACTTTTTATTTATTTTATTTTTCGTAAAAAAAGATAACTTATCAAATTGTGAAGTTTTAAAATACTATTAGATCACATTTAAATCTTAGAGTGACTATATTTAAGAGTAATATGTATTAATCTATAAATATTTGTTGAAGATTCTATAATTATGTAGGCTAAATACTAATTATTATTTTAAATATTTATAATCCATTTAATAATATAAAATTTACAAATGAAAAATAATTTTACCCAGTACTTGATTTCTTGAAAGTAAAGTACTATACAAAAATAAATAAAGAAAAAGAAAATAAAGATAATCTTAGGTGGGTAAAATGTCAAATTTCATACCACAGGTAGGCAACTTAAATTTCGACCAAATCACAGGTAGGTAAATTGTAATTTATCCTATTTTAAATTTAAATTTATAAAAATATATATTTATATATATTCATATATATATATATATATATATAAATCTCAATCTCATTCCAAATTATATTAAATTTATCAATTTAATCTCAAATTTGTTTCACATATATTTATTAATGAATCCAAACTCATTTCAAACTCAACTCTTTATTTATTTTATTTTAATTATTAAAAAAAAAAAAAGATAACTTATCGAATTGTTAAGTTCTAAAATACTATTAGATCACATTCAAATCTTAGAGTGACTATATTTAAGAAAAATATGTATTAATATTTGTTGAAGATTCTATAATACTAATTATTATCTTAAATATTTATAATCCAATTAATAATATAAAATTTACAAAAGAAAAAAAAAAGTGAAAAAAAAATTTACCTAGTACTTGATTTCTTGAAAGTAAAGTACTATACAAAAAGAAAAAGAAAAAAAGAAAAAAGATAAAGATAACCACAGGTGAGTAAAATGTCAAATTTCAAACCACAAGTAGGTAATTTAAACTTCGACCAAATCACAGATGGGTAAATTGTAATTTATCGTATTTTAAATTTGAATTTATTTTAAAAAAAAAATCTCAATCTCATTCGAAATTATATTAAAATTTAGCAATTTAATCTCAAATTTGTTTCACATACATTTATTAATGAATCCAAACTCATTTCAAACTCAGTTTTTTATTTATTTTATTTTTCTTAAAAAGAGACAACTTATCGAATTGTTAAGTTCTTAAATACTATTAGATCACATTCAAATCTTAGAGTGACTATAGTAATATGTATTAATCTATAAATATTTGTTGAAGATTTTATACTTATGTAAGCTAAATACTAATTACTATCTTAAATATTTATAATCCACTTAATAATATTAAATTTACAAAAGAAAAAAAAAAGTTAAAAAAATTTTCCCAATACTTTATTTCTTGAAAGTAAAGTACTATACAAAAAGAAAAAGAAAAAGAAAAAAAGATAAACATAATCTTAGATGGATAAAGTGTCAAATTTCAAACTAAAAATAGACAAATTAAATTTTGACCAAACCACAGGTGGGTAAATTGTAATTTACCCTATTTTAAATTTGAATTTATTAAAAAAAATAAATCTTAATTTCATTTCAAACTACATTTAATTTTATAAATTTAATCTCAAATTTGTTTCACAAATATTTATTAATAAATCCAAACTCATTTCAAACTCAACTTTTTGTTTATTTTATTTTTCTTAAAAAGAGATAACTTATCGAATTGTTAAGTTGTAAAATACTATTAGATCACATTCAAATCTTACAGTGACTATATTTTGTTAAAATTGTACAGAGTTATTAGATAATGGAAATTTAAATTCATAACTTTTGCCCTAAGAGCATTAGCATTGACATAGGAAACTTTTTGGTCAAATTTTAACTTAAGAAACCACTTTTTCTATTTTATCTACTCTCTTTCAAAGATACACATCTAACTCTTTTGTTTTTTCTCATTATATTAAAATTTTATATATTTATTTATTTTTAATTTCTCTCTTTCCCTTCACCATAGCCTACAACACCAACCTCACCGCAGCCAACACCATAGTCCATACCACCACCTGCACTGCAAAACAAAGTGATCAACACATCACCAAAACCGAAAATCTCCACTCTTAAATCGTTGTTCTCTTCAAACAAGATGTTAACATGTAATGAGCTTGTAAGCTTTAGATCCACTTTATTTGTCTTGCTTAACACATATATTTGTACAACACGCATACTTGTACTACACATATAACATTTGTACAGCACACTCTTGCCTCCAATATGAAGGCATTCCTTCTACTCCTCCAACAAGTCTATTAAACATTAACACAAGAGTTGGACAAGAATCTCTATGATAAAGAGTAGTTGTTTCGGTTTACGAACCGTGAGAGATGTCGTGGGATATGGATCATTCGCGTCCATGAGAGAGAGAGAGAGAGAGAGAGAGAGGAAATGGGGATTAAACAGGAAAAAAAATCAATTACTAAGCTACAAAACTAGTTAAAATTTCATAAGCATTGTAACTACTAACTAGAACACATTTTGCCTAGCAAAAAAACCTAGTTTAATGTGGGCGATTTTTGAGTTGGAAATACAAATTTTAGCTGGACTAGTTAGATGGTGTCTAAATAATGCTAGTGTTCTTAAAGAACTCATTAATAAAAGTGTTGTAGGATCTTATAATCGTTAAACAATAGTAAATACGTTACACATATAATGACACGTACCTTATTTGATTACACGTATTATCGCATGAGAAAATAACTATTTTAATTTTACAAATGTTTAACTATTTTAACATTAAATAATATACCACATGGGGTAATTATTACACTCAAAACCTTTGGAATTTCGTGTTATATATGTTGCGGGAATATCACAAGAGAGTTTTTGACTATGTTCCCTTATTTTTTTAGGACAATAAACCCATAAAAATATGTCCATCCAAAAGTTCATGTTTGAATTGACTTATTTATTAATTTGCTTATTTAATGAAATTGGGTAAAAGTATAGTTATATCTTAAAAAATGAAATTTTAAAATGTTGTGCGAAACTAAATAAGTTTATGTTTGGCAAAAATTAAAAAGCCAGCTTATTTTACTATTCAATTTATTTTTACTTCTATTCATAGACTCTCCTGCACTTTTTTGGTATTATTCATGAATCTCACTGTACTATTTCTGTTAATTTTTACCTTTATCTACAATACTTTCAGCAAAAAATATTAAGTTTCAACAAAATAAATAAATTACAAACTGACCCTACACTTCCTAAAAAACCTAAGGTACACTTTTTAATAAATAAATTACAAACTGACCCTACACTTCCTAATAATGTTAATGTATCAACTGTCGGTAGCAGGAATGCCTGCGAATTCGAATGAGACAATGCTATATACAAAGAATTTTGTTTACTATTTTATTTAAATTACACCCCCTGACATAGAGTGAAGTGATGTGTGCAATTCATACAATGGACAGACAATGAGTCATTTCAAAGGGATAACAGGTCATGCATGTGATACGCGGGACTCATATATCATGGCTTTTGTGGCAATTCACATGTGCAAGAAAAAAATTAGGATTAACATCATGATTCAAGAAATGACAAAATTTAGTTACAAAATTGGTTGTAACTTAAGTTTATAATCTTACTTAATAAAATAAATATTACTACATATTTTAAAAATTTAACCGTTGAATTGTACGTTCTTTACGCTCTTAATATACGTGTCAAATTTTGTGTCAATCAGATATTATTTATTATATGATCTATAAGCGTATAATTTATGCACAATTTTAAATTACAAAAACTTGCAATTTAAATAATTTATTGATAACCTAGTTATTGATCTTTAATTTTTAAAAAATTTTGCAAGTGTGGAGGACAGAAAAAGAAGATATAATCCAATGGTGAATTTGTCAAAATTCACTCCCAATTAAAAGATATTAAATAAGGTTGTAATTTTAGGTTACAACCAATTTTGTAGCTAAACTTTATCCTTTAAAATGTCTAAATATATAGAAGGTGCAAAGAAAATACCATTTCCCTTTTTAAAGTTATAAAAATTATAGTAAGAAAGTTATGAGATAACAAAGTTATTTAGATAAAAAAAAAATTTCTCCAAATTGATTTGAAAGAAAGTTCTATCAATCTAGTTATTAAGTGATTCAAAAAATTTAATAAATTATGTGATTTAATACATTTCAATAATCTTCTGAACTACTTATTTGACAGAAAATTTTAGCCTTTAGGGGTCAATTTTAAACCCCCCCAAAAAGGAAAAGCAATCGTAACATCCAAAGCAAGAAAACCCATGTCCCCCTAATTAAGGGAACAGTCAAGACCAAATACATTTTGGTGATGAAGAGAGCTCTACAATCATAAACATCTATATATGATACTAATTGGAATAAGATTCCTTATTATTCAAATTTGCAGCTCAAATTCTTTTCTCCTAGACTTTTAAGTACTTTGTGCATGAGGATATATTAATTTAGTTATAAAACTCTTGGCTTATTGTCCTTTTTTTTTTTTCTTTTTTTCTTTTTTGAGAGGTTCTTATTGTCCACTTTTCAATACACTCCCAAAAGATTAAAAAAAAAAAAATTATGCTATAATTTAAAAACCTCATTATTCATATATAATAGAAGTTATAGAACCAGCCAGGAAATCAAAATCACTATCGGCACTGTTGCTTAATGCGACCCACTAGAGGAGATGGCCTAGAAAACGCCCAAATGGGCCCTTCATGATGCAGGTGATCATAGGCTTGGTACATTTGTACAGTATGGTCCACTAAACCAATAAATCCAGAAAGTTAACTTCGGCTTGTCTTCTGGGCCAGAAAGTGTTTTTTAGCAGTTTATGTAATGGTCCTAAAAACCGTCCATTAGTATATGTGGACCTTCACCTTCATCGGCTTTCACCTTGGTCCTTCGCTCAAGTCTGACTCCGCGGAACCTTCCTGAGAAGGCCCACCAACTTTGCGGATTGAGACCCAAAAGGAAAGCAATGAACAAAACAAGGAACCCAGTGATAAACTAAGTGCAAGGGGAAAGGGATAGTTTCGTTTCTTCCCTTATAAACTCTGCTATATATATATATATATATATATATATATACTAGATTAAATTTAAACCTAGTGTAGCTTTAAGTAATGTTATGCTTTTTGATAATTTTTTGTTGGATTAATTTTTCAAAAGTCTTATAGTTGAATTATATGTTCTTTATGTTCTTAACATGTATATCAAATTTTGTGTCAATCGAAGACTATTTACTATTCAATCTAGAAATTCATCTTTTATAAACAATTTTAAATACAAAAATTTGAAATTTAAACATATAATCAATGACATAGTTATTGATTTCATATAATCTTAAAATTTTGTAAGTATGTACTATGCAGAGTATAAGAAATGTATCTAATTCAACAATGGGTTTGGTAAAATTCACATCCAATTAGAAAATATTAAGTAATGTAACAAAATTTAAGGTTATATATATTTTCATGAGATAACTTTGCTTATTATCTTTTTAACCTTCTTAGAAGGGAGAATTCTTTGAGGCTAATCCCAAGCTGGGGGTCAAAAACTTCAAACCAAAACTTTATAAATAATGCCTTAGGAATCACTAGGCTAGTTAACTTCTTGTCCCCCTCAAAAAAAAAAAAAAAAAAATCTTGATTTTTTTTTTTTTTTTTAGTAATAATCTTATTAGCTTATTCCTTCACATAATTTAAGACGATTTCCAAGTTCCAAGTCGAGGCTGTCGCGCCCATTCACCTACGAAATAAAAAGTTCTCTTCTTGAGAGGCTTTAGAGGAAATTAGGAGCCCATTACAACCCACTTGATCCACAAGCCCATCAGACCATTTATCCCTACCACTTGCATATGAAAACCCTTCTTATAAGTTATATCCACTACCAGGCAACAGCACTGATGTTATGTAGCTTTGCAATTTGCTTTTCACTGGTTGTAAGCTTGTGTTAAGTCCACAAATCCTTAGGGTTGGTGGCTTCTTTTATATCTTGTAGTTTCATCACGGGCGGTGGTGGCCTCGTGGCAATGGGCTTACCCCCATGAAGTTTGGTTGGTGGTTGGATCCAAATCAAGTCTCAAAATGGGAAGCACTTAAGATTATTTCCACGCCACCAACCTTCTTCGAATTATGAAATAATTCTAATTGTATTCAATAAAATAAATTTAAAATGAAATTCACTTAATATCGGAAGATGTATGAATACAATACAATTATACAATTATATGTGTAATACAAGAAAGGTAAGTGATCGATAAACAAACTACGTTGGCCCTAAAGCTTAATAGGTTTGTACACTAGTGGCCATATTCTCCACTAGTGCCTTCAATGGGCTTGGGTCAAGCTATGACTCAATCGGTAACCTTGTTTTTGCAATCCCAATATTAGGCTCCTAATGGGTAGGATCTTATTATGATTACACCCAAGTAGAGAAACCACCTTCGGTTGCTCCCTTTTACCCATTTTCAATATATTTTTATTTTTAAATATCTCATAGCTTTTGTTAATGGATCAAGCCATATATGAGAACTTATTTTACCCATCCCATGTATTGTCGTTTTCATCCATTTCATTTTTGTGTTGGACCAAATATTATTAGACTAAATTTAAGGGAAAATAAAGTTATTTATATTCATAGAAGTATTACCCCAACTTCTTTTTCCATTTCCAAATTAAGTTGTAAATCCATAGGACCACAATCTTTTGTGCCATAACTTTCTCACAACTTTGATATAGCCAATTATGAGTGGTGAAAAAAAAAGTAATAGATTCATGTAAAAGAAACATACAATCAATCATAGTCTAACCTATCGAATAATTGTGAAAAATAATGGGGTAAAAGTTTTGATCTTAGAATAACTCTACTCTATAAGAATTTTACTCACATAAAAGGCCATTTGAGAATAAAAAAAAATTAGTAAGTACAAGTAAGCATAGTGTATATATATACATTTTTAAAAAAATTCCTATTGGGCTAATAAACATCAACATTAGATTGATGACAAATCAAACTTTGGTCCATTAGTATATGTGGACCTTCAACTGCATTGGCTTTCACCTTGGTCCTTCGCCCAGGTCTGACCCCGCGGAACCTTCCTGAAAAGGCCCACCAACTTTTCGGATTGAGACCCACGGGCCGAAAGGAAAGCAATGAATAAAACAAGGAACCCAGTGATAAACTAGGTGCAAGGGGAAAGGGATCGTTTCATTTCTTCCACTATAAACTCTGCTACATATATAAATATTTGTTGAAGATTCTATAATTATGTAGGCTAAATACTAATTACTATTTTAAATATTTATAATTCACTTAATAATATAAAATTTACAAAAGAAAACAAAAGTGAAAAAAATAAAATTTACCCAGTACTTGATTTCTGGAAAGTAAAGTACCATACAAAAAAAAAAAACCTAAAGTGGGTAAAGAGTCAAATTTTAAACTACATGTAGGCAACTTACATTTCAATCAAACCACATGTAGGTAAATTGTAATTTACAATATTTTAAATTTGAATTTATTAAAAAAAATATAAATCTCAATCTCGTTCCAAATTATATTAAATTTTAGCAATTTAATCCCAAATTTGTTTCACATATATTTATTAATAAATCCAAACTCATTTCAAACTCAACTTTTTATTTATTTTATTTTTCATAAAAAAAAAAAAAAAAACTTATTGAATTGTGAAGTTCTAAAATACTATTAGATCACATTCAAATCTTAGAGTGACTATATTTAAGAGTAATATGTATTAATCTATAAATATTTGTTGAAGATTCTATAATTATGTAGGCTAAATTCTAATTAATATTTTAAATCTTTATAATCCACTTAATAATATAAAATTTACAAATGAAAAAAAAAATTACCCAGTACTTGATTTCTTGAAAGTAAAGTACCATACAAAAAAAAATAAAAAAATAAAGATAACCTTAGGTGGGTAAAGTGTCAAATTTCATACCACAGGTAAGCAACTTAAATTTCAACCAAATCACAGGTAGGTAAATTGTAATTTATCCTACTTTAAATTTGATTTTATAAAAAAAATTATAAATCTCAATCTCGTTCCAAATTATATTAAATTTTAGCAATTTAATCACAAATTTGTTTCACATATATTTATTAATAAATCCAAACTCATTTCAAACTCAACTCTTTATTTATTTTATTTTAATTAAAAAAAAAAGAGATAACTTATCGAATTGTTAAGTTCTAAAATACTATTAGATCACATTCGAATCTTAGAGTGACTATATTTAAGAATAATATGTATTAATCTATAAATATTTGTTGAAGATTCTATAATACTAATTATTATCTTAAATATTTATAATCCAATTAATAATATAAAATTTACAAAAGAAAAAAAAAAGTGAAAAAAAAAAATACCTAGTACTTGATTTCTTGAAAGTAAAGTACTATACAAAAAGAAAAAAAATATATAAAAAAGATAAAGATAACCACAAGTAGGTAAAGTGTCAAATTTCAAACTACAAGTAGGTAACTTAAATTTCGACCAAATTACAGATGGGTAAATTATAATTTATTGGATTTTAAATTTGAATTTATTAAAAAAAAAATCTCAATCTCGTTCCAAATTATATTAAACTTTAGCGATTTAATCTCAAATTTGTTTCACATACATTTATTAATGAATTCAAACTCATTTCAGACTCAACTTTTTATTTATTTTATATTTCTTAAAAAGAGACAACTTATCAAATTGTTAAGTTCTTAAATACTATTAGATCACATTCAAATCGTAGAGTGACAATAGTAATATGTATTTGTGGGGTCAGAGAATTTATGACCTCGGCTCATGTTATATTAAGGTCCAAGGCTCGAGCCGAGGTGGTATATAGCCGAGGACATATAACAAAAGTCCAAGTAACCTTGAGACCTAGCCGAGGATGACTCTATCCTCGGCATCCCTAAGGTTCTCTTGGAAGAAAGGGCAAGAGCGGTATAGAAACGGTTTTGGGAGAAACCTAAAATATCTGCGTTGATGGACAAAGGACCCTTGGACAATATGACGACAAAGGACGAAGGGAAAGCTGCCATTACTGCCATTGAATACTCTGCACCTGACAGAGCCATGCTCTTTAGCTTTTACAACCACCCCCAACTACTTTGGGCATGGGCTGATGGGACAAGTATCAGTCCTAGAAAGTCGAACCTACACGTGGACGTAGGATAAGGGATACAGGCTAATATAAAAGGAGAAGCAAGCAATCCGAAGGGGGTGGCTGGGAAAAAAGGCCAAAAACCAGAGTCTCCCAGACCGTATCGAGGAGAAAGACTCCTCGAAGCGAACATGGCTTACTTTTGTATGAACACCATGGTTATCCACCGACCAGTGACCAAGGCCTAGCCCTTCAAACCCACACTCTACAAATTATATTATTTGGGCCCTCTTTGCGTACGAGCCTAGTATCATCTTGGGGTCGTCATGAATTGAGTCCCTACAGTATTAATCTATAAATATTTGTTTGAGATTTTATAATTATGTAGGTTAAATACTAATTACTATCTTAAATATTTATAATCTACTTAATAATATAAAATTTACAAAAGAAAAAAAGAGTGAAAAAAAAAATTACCCAATACTTTATTTCTTCAAAGTAAAGTACCATACAAAAAAAAAAAAAAAAAAAAAAAAGATAAAGATAACCTCAGGTAGGTAAAATGTCAAATTTCAAACTAAAGATAGGCAAATTAAATTTTGACCAAACCACAGGTGGGTAAATTAAATTTGAATTTATTAAAAAAATATAAATCTCAATTTCGTTTCAAATTATATTTAATTTTAGCAATTTAATCTCAAATTTGTTTCACAAATATTTATTACTAAATCCAAACTCATTTCAAACTCAACTTTTTGTTTATTTTATTTTTCTTAAAAAGAGATAACTCATCGAATTGTTAAGTTGTAAAATATTATTAGATCACATTCAAATCTTACAGTGACTATATTTTAGAGTAATATGTAAATCTATAAATATTTGTTGAAGACTCTATAATTATGTAGGCTAAATACTAATTACTATATTAAATATTTATAATCCACTTAATAATATAAAATTTAAAGAAAAAAAAAGTGGAAAAAACATTTACCCAGTATTTGATTTCTTAAAAGTAAAGTATCATACAAAAAAAAAATATATATGATAAAGATAACCTTAGGTGGGTAAAGTATCAAATTTCCAACCACAAGTAGGCAACTTGAATTTCAACCAAATCACAGGTGGGTAAATTGTAATTTACCCTATTTTAAATTTGAATTTATTAAAAAATATAAATCTCAATCTCGTTCCAAATTATATTTTAAAAAATTATCAATTTAATCTCAAATTTGTTTCACATTTATTTATTAATGAATCCAAACTCATTTCAAACTCAACTTTTTATTTTTTTTAAAAAGAGATAACTTATCGAATTGTTAAGTTCTAAAATATTATTATGTAAGGTTGAATTTAATCAACCATCTTGTTGGTTTTATTCCGTGCCAAATTTGCTTGTATTTCAGCATTTAGTAACCCTGTATTTAGGTGAGTTTTGTTGTTAGGGTAGTGAGTGAGATAGAGTGTTGATTGCTCAAGAGTGTGCAAGAAAACAAAGACTCGCGGCTTGATCTCGCGGGTGACTCACGGCTACAAGCCGCCAGATGCAACACATGTGCCAAGCATGTCAGAAAGTAAACAGTCATACTAGCTGGAGTACTACAGGACAAAACAGGACAACTGGCCATACGGTTATCTCGCGACTGGATCTCGTGACTCAATCAAGTCGCGAGGCCAAGCCGCGAGTCACCCCTGTTTTGAAAAACCTGACGTTTCACATTCTCCTCTCACCTTAGTATAAATACCCCTTATACCCACAAATGAATGAGAGCTTCCAGAGAGAATTTTGAGAGAGAAACCTTAGAGTAAAACAAGATTGATTCACTTACAATCTATACATTAGAGTCTCTTCAAATTTCTCAACTCTCTTCCTCTCCATTGTTAAACCCTTGAGGGGCATTTTACCAAAATCTTGTTCTCACCATGTTCATTACTGTGAGAGGGCTGTTTGGTGTTCTAGGAAACAGTTAGGAAGGAACCAATCTACATTGGTTGATGCTATGGTCTAGTAGCAGAATCCGAGAAGCTAGAAAAGAAAAAGGTTCGGCGCAACCTCGTTGGAGCAAGAAGTTTGGAGAGTTTAGGTGCACTAGGTAGATTAGGCTTGGAGGGTCTATTGCTGTCCATGTATCCCAACTACATTTTCTAGTGGATTGTTTACCGCTTGGAAGGCGGAGGAGAGATTTTACGCCGAGGGCTTCGGTTTCCTCTTCGATAACACATCGCGTGTTGTCTTTGTGTTTGCATCTTCCTTCCCTTTTATCTTTGCCTTTTATTATCTGCTGTGGGTTGTGATTTTAATTTGACTTAGATAGTTTTTCCAATTCTATATTATAGCTTTTGTTCATTTTCCGCACACTAATTGTTTGACATAAAGCTTGAATTGGTTAATTTGTAAATTGAGGGTCTAAACATTCAAGGGTGTTTTTACACTATTTGAACTTTCATATTAGATCACATTCAAATTTAAAGTGATTATATTTAAGAGTACATGAGTTTGTGGGTCTTAAAGTATAGAAGTTTTATTTTACATCTTTGTCTCTGTTAGTTGAAAACTTGCAAATGAATACGATAGGCTCTTCAATTTTTTTGGTAAATGTTAATAATTTTTATCCATTATTATATGGGATTACTACATTTTTTAATCACAAAAATACCTAGGGTGTGATGAAAAATTTATTTCATCCAAAATGCATAACACTTATCACACCCTTAGGTATTTTTGTGATTGGAAAATGTAGTAATTCCAAATTATAATAGATGCAAATTATTAACATTTACCAAAAAAATAGAGGAGCCTCAGAGCACGCACTCATCACGCACATGCTCAAAGGCTAGTATTCTATAATTATCACTCACTTCTTAGAGGCTCTCTATTTTCTTAAGAGATTATTACATTTTCTAATAAGAAAATACCTATGATGAGTATTATGTGTTTGTGTGTGAAATAACTTTTTCATCACATCTCTAGGTATTTTTATAGTGCTATCCTCAAGTTTTGTATGGCTGGAGTTATTAATACTTATCACGTGCATACTCAGATGCTTTTCTATTTTTTTTTAAAAAAATATAATAATTTACATTTATTATAATTTGGAATTTCTACATTTTCCAATTACAAGAATACCTAGGATATGATAAGAATTATGCAAAAAAATTATTTCTCCCACAAATGTATAAATCTCATCACATCCTTGGGTATTTTTGTAATTGGAAAATGTAGAAATTTTGAATTATGATGAATGTAAATCATTAACTTTTAGGAAAAAATAATGATAATTGGAAGAGCCTCTGAGCACATGCTCACACACGTGCTCTGAGGCTAGTCTAATTATTAAATCAATTTCAATTTGGTAATATAATTATTTCAAATTAGACAAAATTAAACAATCCAAAATGATAGAAGAAAAACTCCTTGTTGCTCTCATCCAATTGAAAAGTGACCTTAAGAAAAATAATTTCAATTTAAGCAGTTGGACTTCAATTCCATTAAAAATATGCTTGGGGAATAAATGCTTTACATGGAACCTAAGTCCCAAATATATATATATATATATATATATTGTAAGGACGTGTTTTTGGCCCTAAACCCAAAGTATGATTGGATCCAAGCCCAATAAGCCCAGTACAATGAATTTATAGAGAGTGAGTTGAATAACTAGGCTCTAATGAATAGCATAACAGTTAGAATGGATTTTAAAAGATAATCAAATAGAAATGGACTGGAGTTATCTAAGTAAATTTATCCTCAGCACAATCCAAGGAAGTCTGTTCTAGGATATATTGATTGAAAATGGTTACAGATATGATTCAAGCTGCTACAGTGCTTTCTCTTACAAATTTCCAATCCCTAATCTCATTGCTTCCTTCTTCTTTTAAACTCCTTTCTCTTTTCATCTCCACCATCCATCAACCCCTTCCTAAATAGTTGTAAGACTGAAAATCACTGTTCAGGTATCACCTCTACATTAATGGGTTAGAGAGTTAGCTGCAGAGCAATTAATACGGTGGTAGCAACTTTCTCCTTAGATATTTAAGACTCCCCTCTATACTTTGCTTTGGCAATGCTTATCCGTGCTAACAGAACTTCCTGGAACAACCCCCTAGATGGCAGACCACCTATTTGGACCTCGGCTTTAGTTATCCGAGGTGACATGTGTCCTCGGCCTACCCTTTTGTGCCATTATGACCAAAATTGACATTGTCATCTATTAACACAGACTCCCTTGATAATGTTTACTCCTTCTCAGACGACCTCTAGTCCTCGGCTTGAGCTTTAGGCCCAATAAGTACATGGATAACAAGCTTTTGGGCCCAACACCCCTACATATATATATATATATATATAGAGTAAAGAATAAAGAATATTGTCTTGCCAATTCCCTCTATTCCCCCATTAGATTGGAAGGGGCACTAAAAAGCTTGATAGGTTATTTTTCCATATTTTCTCAAAGTGTTTCAGCACCACCTTGTCTTGCCATCTTGGTCTTTGCTCCTGAGTTGGATTGGCTACCTCTTTGCTAATTGTCATAACTAAAATACTATTTTGTCTCATGACCTTGATAGGGAGTGTGATGTCTTAATTTTATTGATTGTGTGATGTGTGTGGGTGTGTGATGAGTTCCACATTGGGTATTTACTAGGTAGATCTGAGTTTTATTAACAACTACAAGGAGCCTCAATTGTGACTAGTCCTTTTGAGGTATAGCGCAGATGTGGCTAGTGCTTTTCCTTAGGTCATTATATTTGGTATCAGAGCCGGCTTGGTAACCCCGTGTGGGCTCAGAGTCACTACCCCACAAAGTGGGCCCTAACGAGGATGTTAGGGATTTAAGTGGGGGAGATTGTGATGCCCCAATTTGATTGATTGTGTGATGTGTGTGGGTGTGTGATGAGTCCCACATTGGATATTTACTAGGTAGATTTGAGCTTTATTAATAACTACAAGAAGCCTCAATTGTGGCTAGTCCTTTTGAGGTATAGCGCAGATATGGCTAGCGCTTTTTCTTTGATTGTTACAAGGAGAACCCTTAAAGATAACAATATGGCAGTAGTCTTCCTATGCACTTTCCAACTTTGATGGCCCATGAACATATTGCAACCTCTTCAAATTCTTACATTGAAATGAAACACCAATCCATTTTCATTTCTTAGACTAAGGCTTCCATTAGAACCACGATTTTCTGCAAAATAGGAAATTTTTTTCATATGTTTCAATATTGTTGTTGTCCCTATTTCCTATCATTTCTCTTGTTCCATATGCACTACATAAAGACGACATTCTATTAGACATCTTCTCAAATATAATATGATCTATAAATTTAAAAAAAAAAAAAAATGCTTCACCTTCTGAAGGCAGCAATGGAGAGATACCCCCCAATAATAAATTGAACGATTAATAAATTCTCTTAGTTTTTGTTTACTTAGTTGTGCCCCTCTTTAGTGAATTATTGTTTAAATCTATTATGGGAAAAAAGAAGAAGAAGGAACCATTAAACAATGTTGAACAACAATGAAAATGCTATATTTTTCATATCAACATACAACATTGTTACACATACAATAAGCCCTTGACCCTAATCGCACAAAGATTAAACTCAACTTTGAATAAAGTTAAGTAATACCCACATACTTTTTTTGCTAAATAATCATGTATATGTGAGATAGGCCCTTACACACACTTCAATCATTGAATTTTTAAAAATGACTCATTCAGATCTTAGGGGGTTAATTCCATTTTAAAAAATAAACCACTTGAAAGATAATATTCACAAAAAAATAGTTAGGAAAGTGGGGAAGGAAGTTTAAATTGTTGATTTTTCTGTATAATCGGTCTTCTCTGCTGTTGGATTTTTTTTTTTGTAAATTATTCTATCATACTAATGATCTTCACACATTTCAAGTCACAATTAGAGTAAAGAAATTTGACACAACATAATGACATAAAAAGTCTCAAATCCATTAATTTTTCTAAGCTTCACAATGAAGTTTGAAGGGCACCAATAAAATCAAAATTGCTTTAATCCTATAAAAGATAATAAAAAATAAATGTATAATCACATAAGTCACTTCAAATAACATATAAGGGCAGCATAATTGGCAATCCAAATATCAAAATTAGATTTGAAGAAGAAAGATGTACTAAGAATGCCTTTTTTAAGGCTTAAAATTTCTCAAGATTTTTATTTTTTTTATTTTTTAGAAAGGATTCTTCTATCTTGAACTGCAGAAGAAAGTTTTTGAAGTATAGAGTTTTTGAATTACTGTCCATGGTTCCAATATGAATGGGCTTTCTAATTTTTTTCACTTTCTTTAATAACAGTATTAAAAAGCATGTAAATTATAAAATCCTCTTCCTAATGGGAGTAGTTGAAAGAGTTGGATACTGACTATATAGTGCCACTCTGTTTTCAGTTCTCTAGGCTGAAATCTTGGAAATAATTGAAAGCTAGGGCTAATCGTGTTAGGACACATGTGTTTCATTTGTTAGGAACATATGTCACTACTTTATATAATTGCCTTATCATTTGACAAAATGCACTTTACTTGTATTTGGATAGATTTAGGATATGTTTAAATATTTCAAGAAACCATATTTCAAGATCAAGTTTGAAGCCTTCAAGTCTGTCCAAGAAAACAAGCTAATAGTATAGATTCATTAAAGCTCGACAGCGGCATCTATCGAGCTTAAGAAAGCTGTTCAAAGACTGGTGTGCTCGACACCTTCTATCTGTCGAGGTTTAAGAATCTCAGAATTCTAATATGATTTTCTTGGGATCCGTGAATATATCTTTGGGCTTTCTTTTCTCCTAACCCTAGACATATAAAATGATTGTTTTAAGGGCTGTCAAACAGTTCACAAGTTGCACAAGTATTGAGCAAACTCTGTTCAAGCAAATTGTGACCGGAGACGAAGTTATTGCCGTAGTTCATCTCTTTCTCTTGAAAAAGTTACTGCGTATGTGCACCGTAGGGTTTTGTGACCAAGCATCTTCTTAATCTTCATCATGTGGATGAACTGAAGAACTTTACAACCAACAACCTTCTTAGTTGGTGATTGAAGTTGCGTACTGGGATCCGTGCAATTGATTAGTCATGTACTTGGGAGTTGTGCATCAGAAAGGGGAACTGTCACTATAGAACAAGTCCAATTGGTATTGGGATAAGGGTTCAACTGTAGGTTGGTAAGGTACTTGGGATTCCTTTACTTGTAATCCCTTGTTGTGATAATAGTGGAGTTTCAAGAGTGGTGACCTAAAAATCACCCCGTGAGGTTTTTGCCGTTAGATTTTCCCCATTTCGTAAACAAATTACCGTGTTATTTATTTTCCGCTGCATAATTAGTTTATTGGTGATTTGTTTATACTACCACGCATTTGCATGATAAATTGATTAATTAATAACTTAACTAATTAATTTATTAATTTCTATCACAAGGGGTCATTCAGTTTGTGGCCTATCAAATCGCATCAAAATGTGAAGTGCGGTGGCTAGTAGAGACAACATTACTACCTTTGTATAAGACTCCAGTTAGGAAAATAGGTAGCTCCCTCAGCTAGGACAATAGAATGCCTTCTGTCATTGTCACTTGTTAAAGAACTCCTTCATTATTTAATGTGTTCTCTTTTTCTAGTTCAAGCATTGTGAGTCTTACCATAAATTTAATTAGTGAGACCTACAATTATGTGAGATGGGAGAGTACGCATTTATGGTACTTCGAGAGTACTCAATAATTATCCGTATATATATATATATATATATAATTTTTATTTTGAGAATCTAATTTATAAGTGGATAAAGAAATTTGAAAATTAATAGGAAAATGACCCTATTTTTTAGGCAATATTTTAGTGAGAGTTAAAGTTGTATTTTTATTGGATTATCCTTTAGTTTTGTCTCTACTTAAACATAAGGATGTAGGAGCATTTTTGAACCAGAAAAATGAAGATCCCAAACAGGAGAAGCCCCTTAAATAGTATATATATATAGGATTAAAGTTACACTTGGCGTAACTCTAAGTAATGTTATGCTATTTAATAATTTTTTGTTGGATTAATTTTTCAAAAGTCTTATAGTTAAATTGCACGTTCTCTATGTTCTTAACATACATACCAAATTTCGTGCCAATCAAAGACTATTTACTATTCGATCTAGAAATTCATCTTTTATGAACAATTTTAAATACAAAAGACTTGAAATTTAAACATTTGATTGATGACAAAGTTATTGATCTCATATAATCTTAAAATTTTGCAAGCATGTAGAGTATAAGAAGTGTATCTAATTCAACAATGGGTTTGGTAAAATTCACATCCAATTAGAAAATATTAAGTGATGTAACAAAACTTAAAGTTATATATATTTTCACAAGATAACTTTGCTTATTATCTTTTCAACCTTCTTGGAGGGAAGAATTCCTTGAGGGTAATCCCAAGTTGGGGGTCAAAAACTTCAAACCAAAACTTTATAAATAATTTCTTAGGAATCATCACGCTAATTAACTTCTTAATTTTAAAAAATAATAATAATCTTAGCTTATTGCTTCACATAATTTAAGATGATTTCTAAGTCGAGGCTATCGAGCCCATTCACCTACGAGATAAAAGTTCATTTCTTGAGAAGCTTTAGAGGAAATTAGAAGCCCATTACATCCCATTTGATCCACAAGCCCATCAGACCACTTATCCCTACCACTTGCATATGAAAACCCTTCTTATATCCACTGCCAAGCGCCAACACTGATGTTATGTAGTTTTGCAATTTTCTTTTCACTGGTTGTAAGCTTGTGTTAAGTCCACAGATCTTTAGGGTTGGTGTCTTCTTTTATTTCTTGTAGTTTCGTAACGGGCGGTGGTGGCCTCGTGGCAATGGGCTTACCCCCATGAAGTTTGGTTGGTAGTTGGATCCAAGTCAAATCTCAAAATATGAAGCGCATAAGATTATTTCCATGCCACCAACTCTCTTAAAATTATTTCATAATTCTATTGTATTCAATAAAATAAATTTGAAATGAAATTTCCTTAATATTGGAAGAAATATGAGTACAATATAAGTATGTGTAATACAAGAAATATAAGTGGCCTACAAACAAACTACACGTTGGGCCTAAAGCCTAATAGGTTTGTACATTAGTAACCATAGTGTTCACTAGTGCCTTCAATGGGGTTTGGTCAGCCTATGACTCAACCAGCTCCCTTGTTTTTGCAATCGCCATCTTAGGCTCCTATAGCGAGTAGGATATTATTATGATTACACCCAAGTAAAGGAACCACCTTCGTTTGCTCCCTTTAACCCTTTTCATTTTATTTTTATTTTTAAATATCTCATAGCTTTTGTTAATGGATCAAGCCATATATGAGAACTTATTTTAGCCATCTCATGTATTGTCCTTTTCATCCTTTTCATTTTGTGTTGGACCAAAAATTATTAGACTAAATTTAAGGGAAAATAAAGTTATTTATATTCATAGGAGTATTACCCCCAACTTCTTTTTCCATTGCCAAATTAAGTTGTAATTTATTATTGTAAGGACTCGATTTGTAACAAACCGTAACAGTGTTGGGTTCGCACGTAAAAAGGCCCAAACAATATCATTTGTAGAGCGTGGGTTTGAAAGGCTAGGCCTCAGTCACCAGACGGTGGGTTTTTCGTTGTGTTCATACATAGTTCAAATCGTGTTCGCCCTAGGAGTCTTTCTCCTAGAGGCGGGTTGGGAGGCTCTGGTTTTTGGCCATTTTTCCCTGCCCCTTTTGGGTGCACTAACTTTTATATTATATAGTCTTTCTTGGTTGATCCTAGCCCTCCACTTGTTGGTCAGGCAGATGCTTACTTCTGCACCTGTCCCATCAGCTGTCCCCTCTTACTTTCTGTTAGTTGCGAGGATCGAAGTTACACCGTCCAAGCGTCTTTTCTCATTAACATGATCAGGACGTTGGTCGGTGCATTTAATGTGGAAGGGACGTATTTTCCTTGAACCTATTTTGCACTGTACCTCCACGTGGGCCCTATTCCGCTCACATCCCCTTCAGGGGAATATTTGGGGATGGCCTTCACTAAGACATTGCTCTTCCCATCGAAGTCTTGGAGTGCCGAGGATAGGGTCGTCTTCAGCTGTTACCCTTAACCCCTCGGCCTTTGATCACTCGTCCTCGGCACACTACCTCCTCGGCACGGGCCCTGAGCCCGGATAGAGCGTGGACCGGATTATAAGCTCCCCGGCCCTACAATTATTACTTCATTTTATTTTTTAAAGCATAATATATCTCAAATATATCAAAATCCCAATATATACTTTGTGGAGAAAACCTAGGACCATAATTTTTTGTGCTATAACTTTCTCACAACTTTGATATGGCCAACTATGAGTAGTGAAAAAAAAAAGGGTAATGTGAAAGTAACATATAATCAATCATAGTTTGATATATCGAATAATTGTGAAAAATAACATGGTAAAAGTTGTGATCTTAGAATAACATTACTATGTAAGAACTTTACTCACATTAAAAGCCATTTGAGAATCAAAAGATCAGTAAGTACAAGTAAGCATAGTATATATATACATTTAAAAAAAAAAAATTTCCGGTTGGGCTAAACATCAACATTAGATTGATGACAAATCAAACTTTTTTTTTTCGTTAGTATGTTAAAGCCAAAGTTACTTTTCATTATTATAATAATTTAGTTATTATAACATATTTAAACTTAGTTACAGTATTTAAGTATTATTCCTTATATTATTTTCTTAAAATTCAACATGTGACTGTATGTACTTAACTTAAAATACACTTCTATCCCATAAGAAAAAAATCATTATATATATATATATGGTTTAACTTTTTATCCTATTATCATTAATTTTTGAAATATTATTAATATTTGGGCACATATAAGTTTTCTTTTAATATTAGTATATGGAAAGAATGTTTGATTGTCACAAATAGAATGTTTGAGGGATAAATTGTTGAAATGAATGGTTTATTTGGATTGAGGGAGAGAAAATAGAGTAAAGTGGTATAGATTTGACTCAAAATTAGTCTATTTTTAGCTAACTTTACACTACCCCTCTCCATTCTCCCTCATTCCCCCTTCTATCCAAACGAGTCCAAAGAGTTGATAAATGAAATTGACACTTCTTCTTTTTTTAAGCTCATAGAGATTAAAGATAGCATAGGATTATAATTCTCAAACCCAGATATACCATTTTCTTGATAAGCAAATACATGCACAAGGGAGAGCCGGAGAGGAAAATGTGATTCTAAACAAATTAACAGCCCTCAAATGAAATGATACACTGATCATCAAGCTCCTCCTGTGGATCCCAACCAAGAACACGTGCCAGCCACTCATCATCATCGAAGTTCCCACCATCACAGCCGTTCATCATCATCCCATGATCAAATTCAAACCCAATTTTAATCTCCTGTGAACCAAGCTTCTTCTTCCCTGTCCCAGTGGGTCTCACGAACTCAATGCCAGCCATCACCGTGGACATCGAGTCCGAAACCGATGCCCCACAGCTCTCACTCTTGGCGCCGTCACTGACGGCAACAACCGGCATCAACGGCGACTGAGAAGGAAAATTGGCCGGGACCGAGGTGCTGGAAATATTAGAAGCGGTGGCCGTTGAGGTGGTGCACGTGATTTCTTTGTACAATTCTTGCATGACCTCCTCTATCAGCTCCTCTTTGACAGTGAACTCCGTTAACTCGCCGTCGCCGTCAAGCTCCTTCAACAGGTCTGTCAACTTAACGGCGAGGTCAGACTTTGGACTTTTCTCCATGGTAGTAGTAGTACTGTACTTTGTGAGTGTGGAGTGTGAGTGAGAAGTGAGAATTGTGTGTGGAGCGTATGTAAAGGTGTTGAAGCATTGAAGAGAGAGTGCCACGTCTGCATGGAGGTTTGCCACGTAGGAAGGCAAGCTACTTGTTAACACTTACGTACGTGTCAATTGTATGCTGTGCTTGCCTAGTAACTGAAGAACCAAAGCTGACGATATGTATATGTTCATACTAGTATGACGTTAAATTGTACAGCCAAAACCATGTTCTGCTGGACAAGCAGTGTCACATGAATCATGAATGCATGCATTCATATATTGTTTCCTTTTTCGAAAGAGGAAATTTGTTGGGTTTTTTTCCCCAGAGGATTCAGATGGGTTGGGTCAATTTTTGCTCCCTTTTTATATATTTATCCTTATTCAAAAAAAAAAAAAATGAAAAAGGAAATTTGTATACACAATTTTTGCATCATAATTCTAATGTAGTTACAATGAATTTATGTAAAAATGATAAACAACTACATACAATCTAACGTGTCAAAGTTATGACAAAAATTGTAAAACTAAAAAAATATTTTTAAAAAAAATGAATTGTTTCAATTGAATATATATATATATATATATGCAACTCCTCTCTTTCGTACGTATGAATTTCATAAAACTGTGGGAGTGTGGGGTCCATGGTCCATAGATTATAAGTGGAAATATATATATTATGAGAGAGAGAGAGAGAGAGAGAGAGAGAGATTATTAGTTTTATTGGAAGTTCAGGAAAGGCAAGGCGTTTTAGCTAATGTGAATTTTGTGTTTATAACTTACTCTTAAGGTCCGTTTGGATACAACAGAAATTAAAAACTGAAACTGAAAATTGAAAAATACTATAGCAAAATAATTTTTAAATGTGTGAATAATATCGTGAGACTCATTTTTAATGAAAAAGTTGCTGAAAAGTAAAATTTGTGAGTCTGTGAACATTGCACGGTGTACATTGATTGACTGAAAATTGTTGACAAGTCAAACTTTGCAGCTATTGTTCATTGAACAGTAGCCATAACATTAAATTTGTGGCTACTGTTCATTTCAGCGTGGAGGTTTTCAGTGTTTTTTTGCTGCCATTGTAGCTGGGTCCCACGCCCTTCAAAAACGCAAATGCAAAAGTTTTCAGTAAACGTCCAATCCAAACATAACCTTAGTTTAGACTTTTAATTTTTCAAAAAAAAAAAAAAAAAGTTTAGACTTTTGGATCATCGATCTTTGGGGCTTCTTGTTAAGATAATATGAGTTGGATTAAATTTCTTAAAAGTTCTTAACGAGTTAGAATAAACCTAATTTAAAATTTTTATCTTAATATTTTGAAAAGAGTGATTAGTTTTTGTTAGTTTGTCAATAATTTAATTACTATTAGTTTTATTACAAAAGGTTTATAATATGATTGGTGTCTTATCAATAATATAATCAATCTACAAGTATAAGTATTTGTGAAGTGTGGAAGGCAAGGGACGGCGTTCAAGTTTTTAAGAGGGAGTTTCACATATTAATACCAAAGGAGTCAATACCGTACGGAAGCCGTTTCGATTTAGTTAGGGAAATAAAATATTTTAATACCAGTTGATATCGATGTACCGTTTCAAAATTACCACTAATTTGATATATTTATATATATAATTTAATAAATATAAATATTTAAACGTTCAATAGTAAAAAATATTATACTTCCTTAAAAATATTTAAAATTATAAATCTATGTCTCATTTAATATGATAACCCCTAATTGAAATGTTAGTTAATTAAAATAAGAATAATGCTAAGGACATTATTTTTTGTACAACTTTACACCACAAAACAAATTGTAATTGGAAAGTTGTATCAAAGGGCGTGTTCCTAGCATTACCTTCAAAATAATACTATACAATCTACTTAGATGATTATGATGTAATTCAGCAAAAAAAAAAAAATGAAAAAAAAAAAAAGAAAAGAAAAAGAAGATGAGATGGTGATGTAGATTTCATAGTCATTGGCAGATCACATGTATATTAAAAAAAAAAAATTAATAAAGTTTCCCACTTTATTTTTTTGAAACCTGAGTTCTAAAAAAAAAAAAAAAAAGTAGCTCTTTGAAAGCTGTAACTTTAAAATATTAGTACTTTGTTCATGTGGGTGAGTGTCAGGGCACACCACCACACAAAACAAAGGTACCTTGCTTTTTATAAAAACAAAAGAAAGTCTCAGAATGCATTTAAAAGAAGCACAAGGGTCGGAGAGAAATGACAAAAAGAAGATGAAGAAGAAGAAGAGCAAACAAGGATGACGGCAAAATGGGACCAGTGCCAGAAAATCAGTGGCGATGACAATATGTGGGTTATTTTTATTTTCTTTTCCATTTATATATTTTTTTTTATTTGTTTCAATTTTAGTTACCGGCCAATTTTCATTTTCTGTTCGAAATCGAGTATATAATCTGGTACGGTCGAAACGAGTCTAGTACAACCGGTATTTGAACTGGCACGAAACACCAGTGTTGCTGTACCAGTGTACGTGCTGGAAACGGTAAATACCAGTCATTCCAACCAATATAGTACAAAATCGACTTCCTTAATAAGTTAGAGTATAATTTTTATTTTATATCAAATATATATATAAAGTGTACTATTTAATATTAATTGTTCTATGAAAAATTTATAAATTGACATGAAAATAAATATGATTGGTTCAACTTTAACAAAATAATAGATAATTTATTTATTACTTGTTTGTTTTGTCTTGTATTTAAGAAATTGACATACACAATTAATTAAAGATTATGTAATAGTTGTAGCATCATTCATATGCCAAAATAGAGATAATGAATGATTGCATAAATGTTGATGAGTCGGTAAATTATAATCCACACATTTCAAAATGAATTTATAAAACTCTTTCTTATAGTTATCCTATTCCTACCAACTTTAAAGAATTATATTCGATTCCATAGGATGCAGACGGAATTTCCTCTACATGGACCTTCTTTTAAAGTGTAGAAAGTAGAAGCAAATTTGAAATTTGGTAGTAGAAAGAGACAAGTTGCCTAGAGAAACTAAAATTTCTCAAGACAAGGTTACCCTTCATGTGAATGTGAGACTCAGAAAATGAGGTGCATGGTATGATGCAGATGAACTTGGTCGATTAGTATTTTTTTTTAATGCAAGATAGAATTTCTACTCTAGTCTAATCTAAGTATATATGTGTATAAAGAATTTCTACTCTAGCCTAATCTAAGTGTATATGTGTATAAAACTCCCTTTTAGAGACTTGAACCCCGACCCTTATCCCCCCACACCTCATAAGCATTTATACTTGTAGAGTGACCACTGCACCAAGAGTGTGCGGTGGTAATTATTAGTATTTTCTAGTAGCGAGAAGGGCAACTTTCTTTGTGGACGCTAGAATTACACGAGTTTTCCCGATCGAATTCTGTACCATTAATTGTTTGATAATTAAATGACCAAATATGGACAACTGGACAATTGGATTGGGCCACGGTGTTATATCTAATGTTCTTAGAAATTAGAACCGTTTTGTTCATAGAAATGGCTAAAAAAATAAAATTCATACTGTTTGGTTCTATTCAATCCACTTCGGTCTCATTCGGTCTATTCTGTTCATTTTGGTTTTATTCGGTTCACTTGGGTTCTATTCGGTCCAATTTGGTTATATTTGGTCCATTTGGTCTTATTTGATATATTTCGGTCCAATTTCGTCTACTTCAGTCCTATTCGGTTTGTTCTTCCACTTTGGTCCTATTAGGTCCATTTGGTCTATTTTGGTCATATTCGGTACACCACTTTCATCCTATTCGGTCCAATTTAGTCTGTTCTATCCACTTTGGTTCACTTCTGTCCAATTCTATCCAACTAGGTGAAATTGGTTCATTTGCTCCAATTCGGTCCATTTGATCCAATGGAATTTGAGTTGAGAGCACCTATTCTAAATCTAAATTTATTAAAAAAAATATATAGATCTCAAACTCGTAATATCTAAAATCTTAAGTATAGCATTTATTGTTATTACATTCTTGTTGAGACACATTGACATAGTATTTCAATCTACTTAGGTCCCACTAAATTTAAGTGAAAGTTTTTCTAAACATGAAGACTATAAATATACAAATGTAATCTTGAGGGCAATTACTCATTTGTTTTAACGTCATTAATTTTAAATAAATTGCAAGATGTTGATTACACCTTCAAGTAAAATATATATATATATATATATATTTAACTATTCGGTGCGTTGGAACTTTCCAGATATGTATAATTTTTATTTAACTATTCTTTTTTTTTAGGAAACAATAATACTTATTAAAACATTAGAACACGAAAATAGTATATAAATTTTTTTAAAATAAATTTATAAAATTTGTAAGAGTACCTTGCAATATATTGTCTTGGTAAAATTTAATGCATGTAGGACTGTATGGCGCAGGATTTCCTTGTTTCATTATTCACAAATTTCAGAACTCCCTTTGTTTCTCCGGATGAGTTCATTGGGAAGCGGTGGAATCTGCATTTTCCCCGATATATGGGCCATGTGCTCCATGGTGGGCCTTGGGTATTTGGTTGTGAGAGACTTTTAAATTTGGCTCAAATAGACTAAAGTAAACTGAAGTGAACAGACTGAATTCAACCAAAGTGGATTAAACCGATAAAAATAGATTTTTCATGGACTAATTCATTGGTCACATCACCCTTTTTTTAATTTATTTCTTCCTCTAATTTTTTGATATCATATAGCCATTTGAAAATGATGGGTAAAAGAAGGGTCAAAAGAAAGGAAGTGTCCATGATTTAAAGTAAGAATAATGAAGAAAAAGAAAAGTTTTTTTTTCAAAAAAAAAAAATGTGTGGAAGGAGTTCTTTCTAAATTAAAGTAGATGAATGTGTAAAAACAAAATATATATAAAGTTATAATCGTCTAAGATATTATTAGAAAAAACACTATCCAAAATGAATATGTGACGTCAACCAGTGGCGGAGCCAGAAATTTATCTTTGGAGGGATCATATAAATATATATATATATATATATATTTTGTGTATGAAATGTAAAATAGTAATATACAATACTTCATAACTCAATTTTTTCCCTTTTATTTGTTAAAATAATTGTTAAAATACCTATATGTTCATTTTAAAGATAATGAATATTTAATTATTGTAATTTGTTGACACATATATTTATAGATTGTATTTTTATTTAAATGAAAATTATATTTATTTTTAGAATTTCTTAAATATGTATGTATATTATTAGGTATAGATGGCCAAAATGATAAGGTTATTTGAAAACTATCAAATTATTTAAGATAATTTCAAATATATATATATTTTTTCAAAAATTTTGGGGGGCCCTAGCCCCCCTTGGTCATCAAGTGGCTCCGCCACTGAAGTCAACTAGTTAATATATTTGATATTATATAAAAATTAGAGAAACAAATCAATAAAAAAAGTGGTGTTGTAGTCAATAATGTGGCTCAACAGGAACGTAACAATATTAAATACTACACTTTGACTTTTAAATACTGTATAGATTTAGGAAGTTAGGGAATAAATGGTTCAAAATCTATAAGCATTTCATCCATCTCATCACTTCACATGTCATCTATGTAATATAGAATGCATTCTAAACTCCATCCGTGTAAGATGTTCTAATCATACACAGTATGGAAAATTATGTAAACTCAAATATGTTCTAATCACAAATTGCGGAAAATTCAGCCATTTGTAGTTACAGTGTAGACTATTGATGAAATCGCCAAGTCATTATGCTTCCAGTGATTAGTTCTTACTATTGTTGCAAGAGTTTTTAAAATTATCAAATGAACCACCTTTACATAAGAGATCATTATGTAGACAAGCATTGCATAAGAGAGGCTTAGCAGCCCAATGGTTCACAGAAGGGAAAAAAGATTACCTCAAAGTCCATGAACAAATGCAAAAACTTAAGAAATATTTCTGATCTCCTTCTCTTATGGAGAAAAAGAATCCAAAACAATGGAATGTACAACATACTAAAACTCGTGTAGATTACAATTGAAAGGCTCTTAAATTAGCTTAAGCAAATTCTTAGATTTCCATCAATCAAGTGTAATTATAAGGTCAATCCGCTCTTTAGTATTTGATCCAACAAACTTACCAGTTTAGGCATGGTAGGACGCTTAGTGGGATTTTCTCTTAAAGCAAGCTCAGCTACATCAGCTAGTTTGAGCAATGGTTCCACATCTCTTAGTAGAGCCACACTTCTATCAATAATGGAAGCTGCCTTGCCATGTCTTATTAGTGACAATGCCCACTGAACAATGCATGGAGGTGAGCAATCCCTGTCATACGCTTTCCTTCCACTTAAAATCTCTAGTAGAACTATTCCAAAATTATAAACATCACTCTCCATATCTCCATTTAAATCTCTATCACTAGCACTTAGTATCCCAAAATCTGCAATTCTTGCCCCCCATCCAGAGTCTAGCAGAATGTTTGAAGTTTTAACATCGCGATGAACAATGGGGGGTGTGACTTCTTTATGTAGGTACTCAAGTCCTCTTGCAGCCTGTAATGAGATCCTCAACCTTAGGTTCCAATCTAAAGGTGAGAGCTCCCCATGAAGGTGGTCATGGAGTGTGCCATGGGGCATGAACTCATAAACCAACAACCTCTCTCCCATTTCTGCACAATAACCTATCAAGTTCACAATATTACTATGCCTAATGTTGCTAAGAATCTCTAGTTCTGCTTCAAAATCACGGCTATTGGTGTGAATTATAGTGGCAGCATTAGCCCTCTTAACTGCTACTTGACTACCATCTGACAAAACAGCTTTGTAGACAAAGCCAAAGCTTCCTCGGCCAAGTTCATTAAATTCCTTGAACCCATGTGTGGCATCCTTTAGTTCTGAAAGCCGGAATACTTGGGCTAATCCAACACACGTGCTTATCGAATGAGACAATTGTAGACTGAGGTCAGGATCAGCTTCCACAACTGGCTTGCCTACACAAAATGTGCACTTGAATTTACCCCTTTCCTCATCCTTAGTTTTGATCATCCGGGGAATAAGACACCACCCAAATAAGGCTAGTAAAGTACCTGACACCAAACATCCAATGATGATGACTAATTTGTTCATCTCTTGCCGCTCTTGCTCTTGAACTCCTGATGGCGGAGGAAGCCCACAAATATCCCAACAAGTTCTATTTTGGCATAGGCAGTGGCGGAGCCAGGAATTTAGGTTAAGGGGGGCAAAATTAAAAGACAAGATTGAAAGTCAAAAACTAATCTAAAAAAATTTAAATGTGAATATTAAGAGTATGCAATATACCTGTGACTATATAAACGTGACTCAATGACTTGAATGCTTTAAAAAACTCAACTTGAATGCTTTTAAAAACTCAACAGAAACTCTAATTGCTTGTTTGAATAGAGGGGAGTAGAGTAAAGCGAGGGAAAATAAGATAAATTACCTTATTTGGATTTTTTTTTAAGAGAGGAAATAGAGGGATTTAGAGGGGTTTTAATTACTTCTAACTCCTCATTTTTAATTTCTCTAAATTAGAGAGATATGGAGAAAGAGTAGAGTATAGAAATATTTGACCAAATGAATTACCAAATTAAATTTTTTTTTTTAAAAAGCTAATTATTTTCCTCCCTTTACTTAATTTTAAAAACATTCAAAATTTTTTTTTTTCTTTTAATATGGGAGGCATGCTTTATACTGTACCATATATACACTTTTTTTTTTTTAAGAGTTCTATTAGTATTAGGCTGCTGTGATTCCTATTCTGTATAGGCATATATCATTAGCATAGGTTTTTTTTTTTTTTTTTTTTTTTTTTTTTTTAATTGTTACTAGGTGGGACCCGTAGTTCTATATTAAGTTATAGTAGTCTCAGAGTTCTAGTTAAGGAAAAGTTTTTTGGCTTTTGTGTAGAGGGGCAAATAGTACATTTCAATGCAATATACTGCCATTATTAGTAAAAAATTCGGAAGTTCAGGGGGGGGCAGGTGCCCCCCCTCCCTCCGCCCCTGGGCATAGGGAACACGCAGTGCAAATTCTATCAGCTGTGTCACTACACACACTAGAAGGAAAATAACCTTGAGAACAATTTGTCCCACAAGGCAGGCAAATTTTCAAGTCCTTCCTTACACATAAACTGATCAAATCTGGCTCGTTGAGGACACTTGCATTGAATGAAAACTTACCAGCACCACACAAGCCTAGTGAACACACACCCGGACTACACAATTGCAAAGGCGGGCTATATGCCAGTGGCAATTGCCCTTGAACACTCCAGCAATCAAGAACCAAGTCAACCTCTCTAACACCACAAATAGTATAATCTGATGAAGCAATTGACATAAACCCCGAATTCTTTGGAACCGAAGATGAATTCAATCTTCCCCAACATTCAACCCCATGATCATCCTTATGAACCCCACAATAATGTTGAGCACCAGCAGATAAGCCCACAAAACTGGTTCCAATTGGTGGAGTGCCAAAATCATTGGCCTCACCCCAGCATTTGACTTCCTTAGACACATTAGAAATCCCACAAACAGAACCTCTCCCTGATGCTAATACATCAAAATCCTTGGAAATTGAAGGTATTCCCAATTTAATCGAATTGGGTCCCCAACAAACAACACCACCACCTTCTCTAATCAAACCACAACTAAACCCCTCCCCAGAGACAATGTACCTCATTACAAGACCACTAATGTGAGGATCAAGAAACGAGGAGTTATAATTATAAACAAAACCATCATTAGCTAAACTATTGTTATGAAACTCCCAACAATCAACAGTTCCAAAATCAATACTAGAATAGTAAGACCCTTTAATAGCACAGACATGGTTTTTGCCAGCTGCAATTTGTGAATAAGTTATGTATTGGAAGCTTTGAGGGACAAGATTATTACTTGAACTCAACAAGTTCCAACAATAAGCCTTGGAAGTATTGGATGTAATCCCACACATAAAGCCCTCGCCCCCAGAGAGAGTAGCCATTGGTGGCAGAGAAGTGGAATATAACGATGTTGAACTTGATGAGGACTTGTTGCTTTTATCCCAGCATATGATTTCTTGATTGCCACCAGCATCAATGGCGCAGAAGAACCCGTTAATATCACCAAATGCAGCTGCAACTGGGCCTGGTGAGCCATACCCGGAAGCAGTGAATGGCATTGATGGAAGAAGGAGCAAGAGGAGGAGCCAAATTGGTGAACCAGAGAGACAAATATGGATTGGCATGGTCTTTTGGGAAGTGGGTTGTAGCTATTTAGTGTTTATGTTAACACAGATTGGAAGTAGGTGATGGTTTTTGTGGTATGGTCAATGGTGATGGAGTAGTTTGAGCTTTGTTGTGAATAATGTGGGTCCGTGGGAGTGTTTAGGCATGTTTTTATTTTACAGTTTCATAAGTGTGAGAGGTCAGACAGTTTATGAAGTCAGTTTCTTGATTTAAAGAAGTTCATTACCATATTCATTTTCTGTAGGCAACTGTAATTTAAATCAACACTACAGGCTGGCTCGCTGACATGGATACTCTCCTTGTTCAGTGGAGTTTCCCGTGCACACGGCTCTATTGTTGATTTGTTTCTGTTCCTGTTTCTTTATGTTTTGTTTTGCTTTCATATTCTTAAGGCACTCTTTTTTTCATAGATTTTTTTTTTTTTTTTTAATTTATTTGACACTTCTCCAATATATTTTAAACCTTAGATCCAATCATCTAAGTTTTGAGGTCAAGCAATATGTAAGTCTATAATATTTGTATTTGTAAATATATAAACATCTCCAGACTCCATCTAATATCCCATCTAGCTCTTTCACTCTGGCTAAACCATTAGTATTTCTCAATCTATATTGGATTGTTGAAAATTAGTACGTTTTCTTTATGTACTAATCGCCTTTGACCCAAAAAAAAAGTAATTATGTCACTTTTATTATAGTGAAGTCAAATGCAACGTCTAAAGGAGACTGATTTATATATACATGTTAAAGAAAAGGATGTCAACTATCTTTTGGGCTTTGATGCCTCATAGCTTGGTAGAATCTTTCTTCACCAGGTGTAAATTTGATGAAGGAGATGCTTATCCGTTATCAATACGGTGGATGAAATTAAAGGGGCACTGTGAATCTGACAATCACATCTTTGCTACTTGTACACTTTGAAATTCAATATACACATGAAAAACCCAAACTTATTGCAGTAAAAATCATATTGACTGCAAGTAATTATGATTGTCATTTTACCATAAACCAAATGGTTTTAGTTAATTTGTTTAGGCTAAGACCTATTTAAATTATACTATACATATAGGGAGACAGGAATATTAGTTGTGGACAGGGTTATGTAGATCTCCATACTAATTGCAATGAACAAGCAGAACATGATGTATGTAAGGGACTTGACAGTTGACATGGGATCCCTATTGAGTCTGCTACTTTGTCCTCCTGTCTACTCAGCCAAATTGCAGATTGAACAATTCGATACTGAATCGTTATTCATTTAAGCTGGTACTTAGAATCTTATTAAGATATGGTCTTTTGATCTCTTTCATTTTATTTAGTATATAATTTTTTGGTGTATTATGCCCCACATGTGCCCAAAAAAGATTTAATCATTCTTGACAAACTGAGGGTTAAAACGACATTGTGCTTCTTAACAACGAGCACAGGGAATTATGATTCTAATATAGACTTTATCAGAGAAACTGGATTGGTATTTGGTAGTTCCTTTAGATTTCTATTATGTTAGAAGATTCCAATACAAGGAAGTGTGATTGAACATGGGGTGTCAAAGTCTAAGTTCTAACTACTACTAATAAATCCAAAATTGAATTTCAATTATAGGAAGGAAAGACTGAAATCAAAGGAGTTCCAAATCTTCCAAAGATTATATGTTTATTCTAAGATGGATTAGTATCACATAATTGGGTGCCCCTTCCTTTTTTTCAATTGTTGTTTTGGATAATAATTAGAGATGTGAAGAACATTCTAGTCTTTGAGATTTCATGACCAACTTGGATGTGTCATTTTTCATTATTTTGCTCCAACATTGTCAACAGAACTAGTTTCATCAAATCCCTAATGCCGATTCTTACATGTGTAGGAAATTAAAAAAACAATGTAGCCATTAACTTACAGATCACAATATGTACAATCCTACATGTAAAGGAAGAGAAATGAGTAGACTTGTGTAGAATAAAATGGCTTTATAGTACCTCCGTACCCATGTTGCCAAGATGCATAAGAGAAGTTAAAGAATTAGTTTTTTGCTCTTGTGATGACTGTATAGGATCTGTCAAAACCAAAATAAGATTTAGTCAATGGAGACAATAGGCACCATTTGCGGTGAGAATATTCATAAACAAGTTACAAACCACATAATTTTCCAAACATTGGTTATTTTGTTACTTAACCCCCTGACCACAACAAGTGGGAACATGTGTATTAGGGGGTTTTCTCTGATTTTAATTTTGCTCTAAGAATTGATTGAAAGCAAAACCAATTAGATTGCCTTTTATTCTTCTGAAATCATGCAAATCTCAATTCATTAAATATTGTTTTATCACATTGCAGGCCATTAATTAAGTTGTTGCTAGTGCCATGGGTAGGAATTAATGTGCACCTATTTAGTGACTCTCATTATACCATCCTCTCACAGCATATGAGACTCGTATGTTTAGTCACTCTTAGTTTTTCAAATAAAAACAGCTATTATTTCAATACATCTCTCCAACTATTAAATTATTAAAAAATAATAATAATAAAAAGACTGCCTTGATATTTTTTTTCATGATTGAATGGTATGAACTATGTAGGTTATTAGGTTAATCGTGGATTCAAGAATCCAAGCTAAATAAAATAAAATAAAAATTCCAAGCTGATGCTGGTCCGGTAAATTTTTGTGGTTCTTCCTGGTTACACTGAGCCCATGGCCCAAGGGAAGCCAGTGACGCTGACTCAACTGTCCACGCAATGGGCAATGGGCTATTGCTGCAAATAATTAATGTCAAGAGTTAGGCCCAATTGTTCAAGCAACAATGATAATGTTATTTATACTACTTTTCAGTTTTCATAAATTAAATAATAATTTAATAAACCAATACTAATTTATTTGATTTGAGTTTAGTTTAGTTGTAGTGATTCTCATTCTCTTTTTCGTATGGACTCTTTATTTATTTTTTTTTTTTCCACCACTTCCAATAGGCCACATTAGAATTATAACAAAAATTGTGACATAAAAGTTATGTCGACAGATTTTTCTCTTTTACCTTTAGAGTGCAAGAAGAAAATACCCAAATAGTTAGTCACTATCCCAGTCAATTGGAGCTTGTTCCCAGCATTTCTCTCGACCACTACCACGAATTAACTAGACTTGTTTTGCATTTTCTAGAATAAAACAGGTACACTGACTTTCACAGTAATTTTTAGGTACCAAAGTGAAAGTTTGTAATGTAGCAATTCTAAACTTATAATTACACAGACCAAAGAAATCCCGATTCATTACAGAATGTCACATGGACTTTTACAGTGAAAAGTATGATCAAAATTACAACCCTCTTGGGATAATCACATTCCCAATGTTGTTGTGCCATGGGTCAGCCAAGTGAGAAGCCAAGTTCTCCAATGGTCCTGTGCCAGGATAAGCTGATTGTTGAACGCAGAACCCCAAAAAAGCCAAAATTGCAAGCCGACCTACATACAAATCAAACAATAAAAAAACATGTTAGGTACATAATTTACATGACTTCTTTATAGTCTAAAAATGATTGTAACAATTAATGAATCAATCACTCTTACCATTTTTAATCTCTTTGACCTTGTATTCCTCGAATTTTTTAGGGTCCTTGGAGTAGCCCAAGGGGTCAAAAGCACCACCAGGGTACTTCTTCTTCTCGGGGTCTTTCTCCATGCTACGTTGGTGCTCAACGAAGGAAATTGCAAGGAATTCAATAGCCAAAATGGTGGGAAGGTTACCCCATGGCACTGGGTTTCCCAAGTATGTGGCTTGGCCTCCTGGAACTGCAGCCCACTCCTGAGCCTGCACCCAGTTGCCCAATCCCAATGCCTCTGGTACTAGGACTCCTGGCTACAAAAACATACGAAGATAGATGGAAAATAATTACATAAAGCGATAAGCTTTTGGGTTAATCGATAGTTTATTATAGTAGCTTCAAAACCACTTATCTGAGTTCGAACTTTATTTTCACTTTACTTTCTATTTAAAAAGTTAAAATTCCTGTTATATGAGCTCACAAGGATTATCAATTATATAAGGTTACAGTCACAAATTCTTACCAGTTCTTATTTGGGTATATTGTTAATATTACTTTTTCACTTACAAATAATCACAAACCATGTAATTACATCAGCAATTTGTAAAATAGTTTGTGAATTCAACATTTTCCTTGTAACTATAACCCAAACTTCAGTTAGGAGACAAGTGTTTTCACAAGTTGCTTATGAGTCTTTAAGATGAAACTTACAACAGCAAGCATACACCATCTGCAGTGGATGAGTTCGGATTCCTTAAATCTTTCAAGGTTCTCTGGAACTTCACCTAGCCCAAGTGGGTCAAATCCAAAGTCCCTGCCACACAAAAACACATGCAACTAATCAGTGCCGGCTCAAGGCCTAGGCAACTTAGGCTTAGGCCTAAGGCCCCACAACTAATAAAAAATTTCCCTACTAAAAAAAGGCCCTATCTCTCTTAGTAAAAAGTCCAAAATTTTGTAAAAATATAACATTTTTTAAATAATTGGTACTTATTTTTGAGAGTGATGCTAAAAATACCACAAATTTTATTATAAATTTAACTAACATATCACTAATCATATAAAAAAGTAATTCAAACACAAATAAATTAAGTTATTGAAATTCATCAATTACAGCCATAATCACATTTATTGTGAATATTTTGTAGTATTTTTAGTATTTTTCTTTTTCATTTCTAATAAGGCTTTTAAAATAGGAGACCAATAAAAATTTAACCCAATTGAAATCCCAAGATGTTTCAAATAAAATGCTACAAATGTGATAAATTACCAATGATGACTAATTTCCTACTAAGCCACACACCAAATAATATCTATCTATCTCTTTCTCTTAAAAAGAATATATAAAATTAAAATTTAGATTATAACTGTATTTAACTATGCATAGTCATATATCCAAGTTAAAATAAGCTCCTTTTGACTTACTTTTAATTCAACTATAATATTCAATCTTCTATTTGAAATTAACCTTAGTTTAGCTAGTATTATTCATCAATTTCTATATTTACATCAAATTAATCTTAATTTAATTAGTATTATATAATTTTATTTAATTAATGTTTACATATAAAAAGACCTCATATAAAATTTTTGCCTTAAGCCCCAAATTTTGTTGGGCTGGTCCTGCAACTAATCATACCTCACATCATGCTTTACATGATACCTATTATCACACAAAAATGCTAAAATTACACTACCAATTTTACAACATAATATATAGGTGCCCCAATTTATACCTTTTTTTATTATTATCGTTGACACATCGGTTTGTAAGATTTATGTGTATATAATTTATACGTACCCGGGTGCCGAGCCATCGAGGTGTTTAGGCCGAGGCTGACCTGGCATCCACTCGGCTGACATGGTAAAGCGGGACGAGGCATTGGCACCAACACTAGAAAGAGGGGTAGCTGTGGCAAATTTGGACTTTGAAGAAGAGAGGACTGATGGGAAAGCTGTGGTGGCGATGCCACAGCTCATCAATGTGTTGGCAGCCATTTGTCTCTGATTGAAGTTTTGTGTTTTTGGAGAGGAACCAAAGAGAGAATGAATGAATGTGGATTATGGAAGAGGAACCAGTAGTACAAGTATGTGAATGAAAGTGGGGATATAGGCGAATCCAAATTTGGATTGCGATTGGCTAGTGATACTAGATTTTGCTGTGTTATTGGGCCACGTGTCAATTCCAATCCATTTGGGTACGTGGAATATCCCTGTGGATATCAGATATCTTTAACAATATTTCCATGGTGGAGGTTGAGTGCCAGCGGGAAAAATCAACTATCATTGTTACATGTCACACTGTGTGAATGCTATAGAACTTGACCCAGACTTTCTTTTTTTTTTTTTTTAATTGCTTTGTGTGTTTGACTATTTCCTTAAATTTATATAATTTTCTAGTTCCACACACACCAAATTATTACTAAAAGGAATCTCATAGATTTACATTGGCGGAGCTAGGGGTACCAAGGGGGCAATGGCCCTCCTAGCTTTTGAAATTTTTCATTAATCATCTTTTACATCAGGTAATAAATCTAAAAATTACACAAAAATGTATTCACCTACCATCCGTGAGAAAATTTCTTGGCTCTACCACTATCATGGAATGACTATAATATATTGATAAAATGTTTTGAACCTAGAATCTCATAAATATCATGAAATCTTAGAAACTACTAAACCACCCCAAATGCATATTGTGAAAGTGTGTGGACATAGATCCACTCGGTTGGACAAACCATCTCAATTTGCTTTCTCTCTTTCACGTCCATCTGATACTTTATACCAATTTTGTTTTATTTAAATTTGGGGGTCAGACTCAGGATTAACCCAAATGCATATTGTGAAGACAAGACTTTTGCTTTGTTCTGTACTCATGTTCATGTACCCCTGAAAAAATAAAAAGCAAATACTTACAAAGCCTTGTAGCCAAACAAAGTATGGTCATCTCATTAATCCAAGTCACGACCAAAACCCAAAAAAAACAACTCGGAAGTCTAAAGTTCAAAGCACCTTATCGCACATCACATTAGCTAAATTATAATTAATGAGTCAAAAGTTTTCGCAGCTATTAACACTAGTGCGTAGCCTCGTGCATATGCACGAGTACAATTAAAAATAATCAATTATATGATTCAAATTATACTTTTTTTTATAAGATGTTCAAATTATATATGGTATTAACTTACACTTTTTTAAATCATACATCTCTAAAATATGTAATAGTTTCTCATTATATATATATATGATTTAGAATTTAATTGGTTTTAGACTTTTTGGTTTTTGCATCTAATAATTCACTTGCCACGAAAATTAAAAACTTAGATGGACACATGATGAAAAATTGGACTCTAATTAAAATCCAATTTAGAATCTTATTGGATTTGGATTCTTCGATTTTTACACTCAATAATTCACTTGGCACAAAATTAAAAATTAAATGGGACACATAGTGCAAAATTGAGAATCCAATTATAATCTAATTGGATTTTTTTTTTGAGGTTTGACTATTAATATATATATACAGATGACTTATAAGTGAATGATGGTGCATGATAAAATAGCGTTAGTGGTGAACTTAAATAAACATGATGTTACTTCAATCACATTTAGCAATATAAATGGTTGTGAAAAACATTATAAAAAAAATGTGTCATAGTATTATTCAATTATAATTTACCCTTAAATTGAGAAATCGCAACACTTTTTTTTCACAACTATGGACATGGCGTGTTGTGATTAGTACATAATAAAACTAGTGTCAATGGGGGACTCAAATGAAAATGATGTTACTTCAATTACAATCAACTATCTCTTGAGAAAGAAACTGTGAAAAATGTTATATTCCTAGCATTACTCAATCGAGAATCAAAATTTGGAATGAGTCACATTGTTTGTGATGGATACCATGTCGCTTCTAGCTCCCAAGTATTATATGCATCCAATTTGATGAAATTGACCCAACCCAATGCATTGGATTGATTTTTCGTGAGTTGGTGGGTTGAGTTGGAATATTTTTATCCTCAAGTTAGATTTATGAGAAAAAAAAAATTGCTCGTATATTTGAGATCAGACTATCTCTAGCCTTATATACTTAAAAAAAATAAAAAAATAAAAGAGAGAGAGAGAGAGAGAGAGAAAAGAAAGAGATCAACCTATTGATTATAATGAATTTTCCACGTGTATTTAAAAGCATTCCACTCCAACCGAATCAACACAAGCATACCTTAGATTCAATCTAACTAGCTTGGGAGTTGACACTTGCAAAATAGGGTGTACATAGGTCAAGTTGATAGGTTTTTTTTAATCTGGTCCACCATGGTTGGATTGAAAATTTTTTAACCCAATGGGTTCAACCCAACCCACCTAAATCAAGTTGGACCTATGGATTGAATAGTTTTTTTAAATAAATAAAATTTAATTGAGCATTAGAACAACATCAATACAAATAAAAGCAAATTTATAATTTAATAAACTTGAGTATAGCACTAAACCAACACCACTATTTCATTAGTACTTTAAAATTAGTAGGTTATCATATAGATCATAAGGGACGTGTCGAAGCTGCTATCAGCAAGTCCATCCCCATTTCATTGGGACCGTTAGAGGCTGAAGCTAAGGCTTTGGAGGAAAGCATATTTTTTGCATGGGATGTGAGTGTTAGATATGTGATTCCCAAATTGTTTGTTGAAGCAGTAAATAATCTTTGTGAGCCACCTACTACTATTGGTAATATTATAGATGGCATCAAGCAGAAGCTGCAGGACTTTTGTAAGACAAAAGTTTTTCATATTTGTCAATAGGATAATCGCCCTGTTTATATTTTAGCTTGGTATGCTTTTCATATCGTTAGTTTTATAACTTAGATAGAAATTTTTTTTATATGATTAAGGCTCTGTTTGGATACAACTTATTTTTGCTGAAACTGAAAACTGAAAACTGAAAACACTGTAGCAAAATAATTTTTAAATGTGTGAATAGTACCGTGGAACCCATTTTTAATTAAAATTTGGATAAAAAAAGATGTTTGTGGGTCTCGTGAACAGTACACGAGACCTACAAACAGTGCCATTTCAGACTAATATGTGGCCGTCCAAGTGCTAGTGGGTCCCGTGTACTGTGCACGGGACCCACTGGCAGGTTTGTCCCCCACGTGAAACCAACCTTAGGTAAAAAAAAAAAAAAAAAAAAAAAAAAAAAAGGAAGAGAAAAAAGAAGGAGAAAACGTGAAGGAGATAAACGCAACGTGAGTAGTGCAATCCAAACAAGCAATAAATCTACTATGACTCAAGATATATTATTTTTATCTTCTTTTTAATAGAAGTTATGGGCTTCTTATAAAAAAAATTGATAAACAAAACAGTAAATAATAAAATTATTTAAGAAAATGTTAATAAATACTTTGCTGTGTTTGTTGAGATTTCCTATTAAGGATCTCATTTAAAAAAAAAAAAAAATTTGACAGTCAAATCAAACCCATCAGCCAGCAGGTTGGTTGGCTGCACACGCAAAAGCGTGAAATTATACGGTGTACGACCGTTAAAAATCGCCGACTCTCCCGAAGAAAATCAAAATATGACTCGCACTTGACTACGTGTCAGTCAGCAAATAAGTAGATAAGTTTTACCATTCACCAACTACCTGAGCTCAGCCTAACATTACCACACGCGATTCTCACTGTTTCATCAAGCGCGCTCTCTCACAGTCACTGAGCACCACATTCTACACACCTCGCTGTTCCCATACCATCCATTCACTCACATCACATGTTTCAAATTTTCAATCACAAAACAAACTTATTATTTATTAACCCCCAAAAAATAAAAGAAATATTTTAACTTTTAATTATCGAAATTGAACCACCGTTTCTTTCTTTCTTTTCACTGTTGGTCACCAATGGCGACGGCACCGTTATTTTCGCCGTCGACTCCAATCTCTGCTCGGCGCTGCTACTCGACGCGAGCGCAAGCCTTCAAAACGACGACGTCGATTAAGAAGGGACGCGTGGTAGGGAATTTGGGACACTTGGGCGAGGTGGTTCGCAAGGACGTGGATTTTCTGAAGAAAGGTATAAGAAGAGGAATGGAGTGGGCGAACGAAGCTCTTCAAGTTCGTCGTGTATCCAAAACCCTAGACGACCTCTTGTGGCTTCGCCACCTCGAAGAGCCTCAGGCTCCTACATTGGAGCCTCGGCCTTGGCCTCAACCTTGCTATCCAGGTCAAGCTTCTACTTCTCTCTCTCTCTCTCTTTCTCTTCCAGTTATGGTGATTTTTCCAGTAGTGAATAATTTGTTAAAGCTAATGTTTATTGCAAATTTTTTAGTTTGGAATTTTCTAGAACTGTATGCTAAAGATTGATTTGATGGACTCTGCTTGTGATACTGCTTAGCATTGGACTTTTTCTCTGGCGGCGAAAAATTGAGTCATTTTCTTATGAAAGAAAGTATCATGTTGGATAGGACAGAATGACGGAAAAGAATACATGTGATCAATTCTCAGTTTTGCGGCTATAAGGTTTCGCTGTTGTTTTAACGGAGGGTTTAAATATAGAATAGAATTTAAATTAAGAAATATATATTAGAATAATGACAAGGTCAACTAAAAGTCAAATGTCTTTGGTATTAATGTATTATTTATATATAAATAAATTACAGATGTTGGTTTAGTTGGCTTTGATATTGGAACTTTTTGTCTGCTGACAGAATTGTCTGGTGTGGATTTGTTCATGGCTGATCTCAAAGCGTTGGAGGCTTACGCTGGTTATTTCTACTATCTTTCTAAGATTTGGTCTAAGCCGCTTCCTGAAGTCTATGATCCACAATATGTTGATGACTATTTTGGTTGCAGGCCTCATCTAGTGGCTTTTCGACTTCTTGAGGTAGTTGAAATGATGTGTTATCACTTATCAACTAATTTTTAATACAAATGCACGTTGTTCTAGAGGTCTGGCGCTTGTCTTTAACACAAGGGTTCTATTAACAGGTATCCTTAGGGCAATTGTTGATAAACCATTTTAGGAAATTTTTGACACCACTTTCATGAAAAATATAAAAAGCTGTCAAAGCAATTAATTGCTTTTGTTCTTTTCCCATAAAAAGTTTCTTAAAATAAATTATAAACCAATGCCCTTAGGGCATCCGTTAACATTTTCCTTAACATAATTAGTCATCTTGTAGTGGATTTCTTTTTTGTTCTTGAGGAAGCTTTTTGTCGGAAATGAAACATGTCATTCTTGCTGGTGCCTGGAGTGTAGGTCTGCCTTTTGAACTACACACGTTTTCAAACAATGCGTGTCTTTTAAGCATGCAGATGTCATGTATCTACATATAGGGTAGAGATAGCATATGCATTGTATCAAGTTGGACTAAATAGAATGCTGTCCATTTTACCAAGAAATACACCACATCTTCTTGGATTAGAGGAAATAGTGTGCAAGAATCATGGTTATGATTCTTAAAATTTAAGCATGAGATGCATTCTATCTTTCGGGTGACAGGCTGACACTGCCCTACTATTCACCATGTTTTGCACTAGGTTTTCTAATTCATTGTTTTCAGGGTCTTCTATATCATCATTATCAACAAATCGTTGTTTAGTATACTTTGTAAATACATCCTTATCTCTTGTATGATACTTGTGTATTGGAAGGTATTTTCCTCCTTTGCATCTGCTGCAATCAGAATTCGAGCCTCTGGGATTAGAAAGTACTTAAAATTGAGATCAGATAAGGATATTGACGGGAACATATCACAATACAAATTTGGAATGGTGTTAAAAGAGACAATGCTAAGCCTGGGTCCCACCTTCATCAAAGGTAAGGAATATTTTCTAATTGAAGTTTTAATTTCAATAGGTCCCTCTGCTCTATATTTGTTTTTTTCCCCCAATTACTGTTTTTGCTTCCAATATTGCTCTTTAAATTATATGCTGGACCCTTATTTTCTTTCCTGCAGTCACAAGATTATCAATATGCTAGTTACATGCCTTTCCTTGCTGATGCAGTTGGTCAGTCCCTTTCCACAAGGCCAGATATTATTGGTACTGAGATTTCCAAGGTCAGTTTGAAGAGATTTTTCTTTCTTGCCTTTTATTGGTGTAGTTTCTGGGTGTACTTGTGGCAATGAAGAGACTTAACATGCTTCAATTTTTTTTTTCTTCTGTTTCTGCTGTTACAAATAACTATGTTCTATGTAGTTCTGATAATACCTCATCAAATGTTCACGCATCTTGTCACGTTGAGTGACAATAATGACATATCTTTGAGTAATGTTCTTTTCACTGTATCAATATAAAAAGTTCAACTCGAATTTCTGGTAGTTCTGTTTTACATTAATATGTATTGGCTTAAGTATTTGTGTTGTTATTTTTGTCTTGTTGTGTGCCACTATGGTTGCTTGTCCTTACATAGCATAAAATAATTAAACAAGTAAATAACTATTAGGATAGAGAAACTTTCTAGAATACAAAAGTTTGTTTTACATCTTATACTTTAGTCATGGATATTCTTCTATACACTTCCATGTCTTTTTATGGTGAAAGTAACTGCTATGTTGGTTTTTATTTTTCCCTTTTTGGTTGTGAGTTTATTTTTCCCTTTTTGGTTGTGAGTTATGATTGCAGGCATTGTCTGAGCTGCACGATCAAATACCTCCTTTTCCCAGGAATGTCGCTATGAAAATTATTGAGGAGGAATTTGGTTCTCCTGTGGAATCATTCTTTAGCTACATCTCTAATGAACCTGTAGCTGCAGCGTCATTTGGTCAGGTGGCTCATTACTCAACTGCTATGTGTGATTGAGAACATAATGATGCCATACCTGCATACATATGTGTATGCTTGTGTAGAAATTTTCTAATTTGGTGCTTTCATATTCATTTGTGTTTTTACATGATCAAGGTCTACCGTGGGAGTACTCTTGATGGAGTTAGTGTTGCTGTGAAAGTTCAGCGTCCTAATTTGCGTCATCTGGTTGTGCGGGATGTCTATATTCTTCGCCTTGGGGTTGGTATTCACCTCTATTACATCTTCTTTTTATTTTTAGTAAGAAATTCCTGAATAATTTAGTGAATTACTGATTCAGCTGGGGCTATTGCAAAGGATAGCAAAGAGAAAAAGTGACCTCCGCTTATATGCTGATGAGCTTGGGAAAGGTTTGGTTGGGGAATTGGATTACACTTTAGAGGCTGCAAATGCTACAAAGTTTCTGGTAATGATCATGTTTCCCATTCAAATTTAATCTGCCTATATGTAGTAGATGGTTATACAAGGTTTTTTAAAATACAGCTAAAATCTGCTCATGGGCATTAGAATCCATTACAAACTAACTTTGGCCAGCATGGAAGTGGGTATAATTGTTAAATTTGTGAGATTTTGGGATGAAATAGGACAGGTTGACCAGCCATGAGCTAACCTTCTTCACCCTGCTTCCCATACTTCTAGTTGGAATTTGATGGGGAGTGGATGCTTGAGCTTGGAATAAGTTAAGGATTTATTAGCCTAGCCTAACTTCCAGGTATTTTGGTATGTTTTAAGAAGTTTAAGGGATTAACTTTTGCAATTGAAACCACCAGGGGAATATGTGTTACTGACTTAAAGTTGGAGTTCTTTCCTTGTACGAATATTTGACTATATGATCAATTTTCAAATTTTTTTTTGGTTTGTGGTTAAGGCCATCTATAGAATAGTACTACTTTTGGGACCTAAGAATAACGCAAATGGATGGAGAAGACAGGTGAGAAGAAACCTCTCTCTCGCTATGTGGATAAGTAAGAAGAAACCCCTATTATATAGAACTATGAAACATCTTTCCTAAGAATTTAATGAGTAGTAGTTGGGTAGACAGTGTAACTGACCTTTGAGTTTGGAATGGAGATAGTTTGTGGGTTCTTTCTTCCCAGATTGAGAGCTAATAATCTTTTCCATTTCACTTTAGTAAATGTGACATTGTTTTTGCCAAGTAGAAACAACCTTTTAAGACTTTCAAGAAGTAGCTTAATACTAGGAAATACAATTTTTAGTGGCTGACATCATGTGACAATATAGACATGGTATATCAATTTCTAGGTTAATGAAAGTTGAATATGATAATCCTTTTGGATCAATGAATGTGCCCTTTTGATATATATATGGAGACATACTCATAATAATTTAGGCATTAAGCAAAAAAGGTTGAAATAAAGGACATATGCATAACAACTCTTTCAATTGCCCAGTCAATTTCTTGGATAAGATACTTGTATGGCTTACTAACTATTTATTGTTGTCCATACAGGAAGCTCATTTGCCCTTTCCATTTATTCGTGTGCCAAAAGTGTTTCAACATTTGACTCGAAAGAGAGTTTTGACTATGGAGTGGATAATTGGTGAAAGTCCAACTGATTTACTTTCTGTATCTACTGGAAACTCCATTGATCATGGTTCTCGATATACAGAGAGGCAGCAATTTGATGCGAAAAGGCGTCTTCTTGATCTGGTGTGTAATAAAGATCTGCATACTTACCCTCTATACACTATCCCTTGCTCCCAGGGTGAAACCTGTATGCCAACATCATTGGTTAAACATCATACAAGGAGAAAATGCAGAGCCAAAAAGGGATTTACTAGTTTAACAAAAAAGATGATATCGTCCTACATAGAATAGGGCAGTTAGACAAGATTTTTGCATCCCAATAAAATTATTTGGATGAGGCCATGACCCTAAGTTGAGATAAACTGAGTTAATGTTGGAAATGTGGTTCTTTAATCAGTCAATTAGTGGTACAAATGAAAATATGTGCCAAGTATTCAATTCAATTGTCTCAATACTTCAGTGGCATCATCTAGCCACATTTATATGCCAATCAATTAACAGTTCCTTGTCTATTTTAGGTGAACAAAGGAGTGGAGGCATCATTAGTTCAACTCCTTGAAACAGGCTTATTGCATGCTGATCCACATCCAGGAAACTTGCGTTACACATCCACAGGGCAAATAGGGTGCATTTTTCTGCCTGCTCTGCCTGCCCTTTCCCATTATATAAAATTCTGCTTTTGTTTTGTTAGGAGACGTAATCATATCTATAGCTTTTGCTCACCTCTGCTGGTAATTTGTGTGTCAGGTTTCTGGATTTTGGTTTGCTATGTCAGATGGAAAAGAAGCATCAATATGCTATGCTTGCATCCATAGTGCACATAGTAAATGGGGATTGGGAATCCCTTGTTCGTGCTCTGACTGAAATGGATGTTGTGAGGCCAGGGACTAACATCCGACGTGTTACAATGGTATTGTATTTGGTTCTCTCTACTCTCAAGTTTCAGTTTATAGCTGTTTCTTAGTATATTTATAATGTTAGCAAGCAGCAACTTTTAGCAGACAACCTTGTGAGACTCCTGTTCACACAACTAACTGGTGAGTTGTAACTGTATTTCAGGATCTGGAATATGCCTTGGGAGAAGTAGAATTTAGAGATGGAATTCCTGATGTGAAGTTCAGCAGGGTGAGAATCATGTCTTGAAAACGCTAGTGGTTTGTAATCTTATTGTCATGGCTTGCCTGATCAACTGTCCATCGATCATCTACAATGATTCTCATGGGCAGTAAACTTGGGGGTGCTCCACTTGGTTATTTTTGGGTGGACAGATTTACTGTTTTAAAGAATCTCCAAATTTCATGCATTAGTCAGTTGCTCAGTGCCAAGGATTCACCTTTTCAGGATTTTAACCTTGAGGATTTCCTGAAATCCAGCTCACATTATTAGAAGTCGTTATTCTTATAATTATATCGTGAAATGATTATCATCTATATTGTACTTCTTGAGGATTGCAGTGAAGTTTCATGATAAGTTTGGAAACTGTGAAGTGGCTGTAATTATTTATTTGGGTTGACCTTTTTCAAAGCTCTCCTACTAGGTCCTTGAATGCAATTTTGATTTAAGTGTGGCCTCGTGTGTTGTGGAGTATTGGAAATAGCACTCTAACTTCCTCTTCCATCACTGCACATAATGTTAATATGGATTTACTCAAAGTGAATCTTAGTAATGCATTCTATTGATCTGTCTTTTTTTAAAGTCTTTCTTCTCTTAGTGTTATAGGCAATTACTGTTGCTGTTTTGTATACATTAGTGGCTCATTGTTACAAGACATTTTTCTAGGTTCTGGGAAAAATCTGGTCTGTGGCCCTCAAATATCAGTTTCGCATGCCACCATACTACACCCTTGTCCTGCGTTCTCTTGCTTCCTTGGAAGGTAAGCTTTCATTTTCCATATGCATCATTGCCATTTGCTTGAAAAGCATTATATTTGTTGGAGCTTCAGTATGTTGTGTTCTATTTCCATGCATCACTGTTGTATGTTTTGTGATTATATCTTTTAGTGAAAGAATAGAAAATGTAATTTAAAGTTGACTAATAAGATTCTGTTTTTGTATACATAAGTTGGAAATTGGAAATTGGTGCCCATATCTTGTCTAGTCCTCTATGTGATCCAAACACCTGGAATAATGGCTTAAATAACTTTCTGGGCCTGGCTAATTCGGTTTGAGGTTGAAAGTTTTTTTTTTAATGAATTCGTGGAAAATATATTTTTGGATCCTTGGGAATTTGGCTCCCTCCTTTCCCCTCTTTTCCCTGTAATGCATGCATAATTGTGTGCATGAGCGCTTGTGTGAAGACCTGCAATAAACTCACCCTAATAAGTCTTGATTGAATTAGTTGGATTCAAGTTCTGTTAAGTCTACAGTGTCAGTGAATATTTATCTACTTATTAAAGGCAGTCTGAAGAGCTATAGTACAATGAATATTTTATTTACTTACTAAAAAAAAAAAAGTGTGAGAGCCTATAAGCTATAGCAACGTTTAGTGGACAGGAAGCTTAACAGATACATTGGCTGCTGTAATAGAATTCTGAAGCATCTGTCATTTCTATGATACTATGCCATGACGCCAATTTGATTCATTATCTACAGATATCCTAAATAAACATGAAAGATAACTGCACCAAGTTATTATCATCTACTGAGAAAACTCTAGCTGGAGGAAAGAAGCTTGTTCTGAAAGTTTGTGAATTTTCTGACCGAAGTAAATGATTTATATCATTTTTGAATCCTACCCAATCTGATTCTGGGTCAGTGCACAAATCTAAGGCTGTTCCGAATGGCAATGTAAATTGAAATAGCATATAAATTATGCCATTGGGTACTTACAGAAAATGAAAGAAGGAGAATGCTATTAGAATTCATGGGAGAAAGAATAATAAAAATGGGGAGCTACAAAAGGGTTGTTTTTATTTGGATTTTTGTTGTTAAGAGGAGTGAATTCATGATTCCCAATCCTTTTTTATCTCACTTTTTGTTTTTATTTTTATTTTTTATAATTTGATAATTATAATGGGGGAGGGTGGATTTCAACCTTGAACGTTTCTGTTGAAAACACTAGGTTGTGCCAGTTGAGCAACGAGACTCTTGGCAATCCTTTTTTATCTCACCTAAAATAGAAGAAAAGTACTACTTTATGAAAGATGGAATATACAGGTGTTCATCAGTCTGAACATTAAGTACACCAAATCAATGCAATGCATATCCAGAATATAAGGTTTTATCAATTTCTTTATGGCTCAATTTAAATAGGGGTTGAGTACCTCTTCTGGCCTCATCTGGCACCTGCACACACACCTTGGGGTTTTCCTTTTGGGGGGAAGAAGGGGGTAGGAAGGTGGGGTGGAGAGGAACAAAAACAGACTGCAGATACAAGCTGATGGAGGATCAAAGTCTGTTGATCCACACTGAGATTATTTACAAATGTTCTGAGAAATGTCTTGCTTTTAACACATGCATTTATTTGTATCTATATCTCATTTGGGGTATGCCATGTCAAATTTCCTAATGACAGCCATTTTGCTTTAACCTAGATTTTCTTTGTCATTTTCTGTCAGGTTTGGCAGTAGCAGCAGATAAAAATTTTAAGACATTTGAAGCTGCATACCCATACGTTGTTCAGAAACTTCTCACTGATAATTCAGCTGCAACAAAGAGGATTTTACATTCGGTAATGCTTAAAAACTTTACACTTTGTTAGTGTTGCTTATTGTGCTATAACATGTTCTCCATTAGCATCTAACTTTCTTTAAATGTCCTATAAATGACTCAAATCTTTGCTGCATGCTATTGAAGTTATTGGAAGCTTAGAAACTATGATGTGACGTATAGTGTTAGCCTAAGTTTAGAGGACTCTGTTGGTAATGAAGAGGATGTTTAAATTGTAAAACCTGTCTCATGGTCCTCAACCCAGATATATATTTCAACATGTCCCTGTTTTATGATTACAAGCATCTGGTAATCTGTTTTTATGAAGGATGAAACATTAATGGTGTTTAGATTTATTTATTATTTTATTTATTCACCCAGAACCCAATTAGAGACCATTATTTGGTATAATGGTAAAAGTCGCATTCTCAGGCACAAGTACACAGATTTGGATTTGGAGAGATGCCACTTTGAGCAGAATTGCTGAAGGTTAAAACTGCCTCCAAATATCTCCTCTTAAGACCCTGCCTTGATGGGACCTACACTGGTTGCGGCCTTAAAAAGTTATTTTAGCCCAGTTCCTGATTTTTGCATGCCACATGCTGCCGATATTCCTTCTGCTAGTTGCATTACCATATACAATACTGAAACTGTTTTCTCTCTTCTAGTATCTTGTCAGGAACTTGGGAAGATTTCTGGATCATTGTATTGCTGTAGTTATTGTTTGTTTAATTTTATCTTCACATTCAGGTTGTCTTAAACAGAAAGAAGGAATTCCAGTGGCAGAGGCTTGCTCTCTTCTTAAGAGTAGGTGCAACTAGGTATGTTCGGCTGATCTTGTTGAGTCAAATCTAAAATATTGAACCAAATTTCTCATTTGAGTATGATATTCTCTCGCTCTCTCTCTCCCTCTCAACAGTTCTAGCCAACACTATCTTCATAAATGGACTCTTTGCCTGGTCTTTTACTAGTCTCTGTTAATTTGTCTGGTAACTTGTTAGTGTACCAATTTTTTCCACAAATATAGTTTAGTTCTTATTTTGTTTGCAGGAAAGGCTTGCCCAAGGTGATAGTATCAAACAATGAGACTTCCCTTGACTATGTACCAAATAGGGAATATGATGTTGCAAACTTGATCTTGAGGCTTTTACCATCTAAAGATGGTGCTGTGCTAAGAAGACTCTTAATGACTGCAGTGAGTGCCTTTGTCTGGAACCTTTTTCCCCCTTAAATGCAAAATTTACAAATCACAGTTTATTAATTTTACTACTTTTTTGGGGTGCTATAAGATCATTTATGAGAAATATTATCATATTGCCTCATCTGCCATATGATGGGGTGGCTGATGGCTTTTAGTTTCTTTTCAAGACTGCAATCAGTAGTTGTATACCGATTGATGACAGTATTATGAGTGACTTTGGCCTTTGTCTTGTCTTGCCTTCATGTTAATGAAAAGAATGGGCTCTCAGTTTATGTGGTATTCTTGTTACACATCTCAATTCTTTCCCATCTCTTGAGAGAAATGCATGAGTCTTGGTTTTGGAAGTACTTATCATAGTTAGGGTGTTGATGGATTTGGACTAGGTTTTAGGGGTACCATTCTCTCAAGTATGATGACAGTGGAAAGGCAGATTGAGTGTCAAAATACATGAAATAGATGCTTATGCCTTTTGGCCAAGTTCAGCACCAGTGGTCTTGCATTTTGAAATTCTCTTATTGCATTTTAATGAACAGGATGGAGCTTCACTAATCCAAGCAATGGTTTCCAAGGAGGCCAAATTCTTCCGCCAGCAACTCTGCAGGGTCATTGCTGACATATTGTACCAATGGATGTGCGAAGCACTTGGACAAGATGTTAGAATAACCCAATACAGTTCCCAGGTGAGATTAGTGACGGGACCTGACAACAGAGAGCTACGTCCATCTTCCAGATTATCTACACCCATATGTGATTATAAGTCCATCTTGAGAGATCGGCGGCTCAAAGTAATTTTTCTGGCGGTACTAAACTCCATGAGGAGAGATCTGGTATTGACCGTGAGGTTCTGCTGGGCTTCCTTTGTAATGTTTGTCACAGCTTCTGCTTTGGCTTGTCATCGGATTTTAGTCTCTTTGTCCGAAACTTACATTGGACCAGTACCATTTGCTCCCAGGCAATTTGCTGTCAGTGCTTGATATTTCATCAAACCCTTTCAAAAAGCCTCTTTTGAAGAAAGATTGAATGCAGACATCATCACCTGGAGTGCATCTTTAACCCTTCAGTAATTTTATAAAACTAAGATGATCAGAGCTACTCTTTTGGAAAAAAGGCCGACAAGTAGATAGTGTATATGGCTTACTGTCAGATTTATGGTTTGAGTGCCACACTGATATCTGTGTTGCTACTTGCTCTCAGATCCAAAATATGTTCCCTGTATTCAAAAAAAAAAATTTGGGTTACATCAATGTTGATATTGGTGATTGGCATTGCATGCTGTTAAAAGGCATATACATGGTGAGACTTGTGGATAGTTGCATCAACAGCTAAAGCTTTCTACATGCTCTAAATATATAAAGCTAGGCAGAGAGAGAGCGTGGGAGCTTATAAATGTTTGTACCATTGGTAATGTAAACAAATAATTTGGTAGTGAATGTTGCAGAACAACTCTAGGTATAATCAATTTTTGCTACAAATTCTTACACTTGGTTTTCTGATTTGTGAGGCGAAAATTATATACAAATTGATCTTGTGTAAAAGAGAAAGGAAATCAGTATTCAATATTTTTTGTTCATTTATAAGCAGTTGGCAGTTGGACATCCCTGCTTATTTTGTTTAGGGTTGTATACCCTCACAATTTTGTTGCTGTTGTTCTTGGTTTTTTCCCCCCTTTAATGACACTCGTAAATAGTAGCAACAAGATAGAATTTGTCCAGACTCATTAGTTAATCTATGGATGGTAAACAATCGAATAAGTCTCACATTTATTTAGTATTTATTTGTTTGTTTTTACGAAGATTGAAAATGAAAGCATTGATAATATTTATGGCCAAAAAAGAATAAATCATTGATGACATTGACATTGACATTAATGATAAATCATTATTGGAAAAATTATAACAGTTGCATTTATTTACAAAGGCAAAAAGTAACAGATTTTTTTAAGGAGATTGATTTATGAAATATTTTTAAAAATTTTTATAAAAGAAAAAAAATTGATTTTTTTACAAATTTTTTATATTTTTAAAGGAGAATGATAATTGGTTTATGAGATATTTTTAGAAATATTTTATTAAAAAATGATAAAACAATAAATATTGTTTCATAATTTTTCATATTTTTTATAAAAGTGGTATCAGAAAGTTTATTAATAATTGCTTTAAGTATATTTGTTATCATGACTCTTTTTATAAAAATGGGCATCAAAATTTTTCTAAAATAGTAAAATGGTTTATTAATAAAAGCCTGGTACTCGTTTACCGGACCATCAAATGATAAAATGAATCTTAAACAATTATTAATATTAACACCAGCTTTTTGATAACTCCGTTCAACTTTTTTTAAGTTCCATAACTTCCATTCCCAACTAACATTATCCAATCAATTTCAGGCTTTAAAAAAAAAAAGAAAAAAGAAAAAAAAAGGGTAAACATCTGTATCATCAACAACGTGAAAAGAAACGTTTATGGTGGGCCATTTCTGTCATACTCAACTAATTAATTAATTTATTATGTTTTAAAAACTTTTTATTTTTATTTTATGAGTAATTATCAATCTCTCTCTCTCTCTCTCTCAACTCTCACCCGAATGCAAATCTCCTGGCCCAACCTTAAAATCCAAAAAAACAAAAACAAAAAAAACTTAAAGTTGAGTCTTTATCCTAGACCTCTCGCCTCGGGCTAAACAAATAAGCAATAACCCGAGATTAATAAAAACTTGACCTCTCTCACAGCTCCTCCGATCTACAATACAAACCAGATCTCCCAAGTCAAAACACAAACAGACACGCACACTCAGAGGAAAAATCACCGGGCGTTGATTTCCCAGATCAACGGCCACCGTTCCAAATCTCCACCGCCATGAGCACTCCAGCACTTTCCGGAGTATTATTACTTCCTCTCCTTTCAGATCTCTAATTTTCTTTTTTAAGATTTGTAAAATTGAAATTTGTGAAAAATGAAATGATTTGATTTTAATTACAGTTGTTATGGTATGGTTATTAGGGGGCGAGCTTGTATTCAGGGTTCAGTAGGCTATGCAAGGGAATTGCGGTGGTACTCATTGGTGGCCACATTCTGGTCCACCTTCTTCCCTCCGCTATTACTTATCTTGCTCTCATACCCGCCAGGTATGGTTTCAATTTTGATAATATAATTCTAATTGGACTTATTTTTGTTATTACTTTGGTAATAGAGTCTTTGGGATGAGCATAAATTGCTTAGCCCGTCAGGGGGTGAATGCCCCTCGATAACCGGGCAACTGTACTAGAGGCGAGTACAAAGGGCTCTTCTTTTGAAAGGTTCTAAAAAAAATGGTAATAATTAGTGAGTCACATTGCGAAAGCACATTATATAATGTGAAAGGCGTGCGTTGGACTTTTTGTTATGTAGTATATGATGTGATATGATATTTTGTTGCATATAGTTGTTGCTTGCAGCATTTGAGGTTTTGCATTTGCTAGTTTGGTTTGAGATGGAGGCAATATGGGTTGTGGTTGTAGATTTTGTAGTTTCTAAATTTGATTGGGCTAGGTGAAATAGTGGTTACTTAAACCTGTGGAATTAGTGATTGGTGTCGTGAAATTCTTTGTGTGTCCTGTATAGTTTCAGATTGCGATGCTGTTTCTGCTGAAAATGCTCTAGTTTATTGTGTTTTAGATGAGGAATTTCAGACTGTTGCTCTACTGGGAACTCATAGGTTTTTGGTTATACTTGGTTGGGCATATGAATCTCAGTTATTTTTATGGTCATCTAGGAAGCACAGACACAGAGACACCTCATTTGTGTCCTAGCCCTTTTTTTTTTCTTTGAAATGTGACAGGACATGTCCCAGGTGGATTCTGTTATAGTAGTATCCATTGTTTCTCTTAAATTGATGTATGTTTAAAAAATAAATGCTTAACAATATATATAAAAAATATAAATAAAAGTATTTTTAATAATTAATTAATATACGTATCCCTGCTGTTGTGTCCTAATTTCTCAGAAATTGTTGTATTGCTGTTCGTACTTGTGTCCATGCTTCCTAGTATGGTGGTTTGGGTATCCAGATTTTGATTGACAAATTTGAGGGGTGTGAAATTCAATTTATTTGGTGTAACTTTTATGCGAAATCCCTGGATTGTTTTTGGGGGTGGAGCTCCGTCTGCTGATATTGGCAACACTAGAATCTACATTGTTAAAGTTCTCCAGTAGAATGGATTTGATTTGGGGTTATGCTTTCTGTACATCCACGGATCCAAAATGCTGCCTTGTTTTGGTTAATGTGATTAATCCACTGTTGTTTGTTCAGCTGACTTGTGTAGGCATAGTTATAATGAGGGATAGAATTTACAGGCATTGTTTTCCATGGGTTCAGCTGTAACCAAATATGAAGGCTGATTTTGCAACTAAGCTCAGTGTCGTATTCTTCAAAATTTTACTGGAATGTAATGTTCATAGTTGTTCTTATACCTAATATCTGTGCATATCATTTATTGATCCTTATCAGTGTCTCTTCCTTCTTTTTTTCTTAAAAAAGTTAAAGTCTGCCTACCCATTTATATACGTGCAATGGTTTTTGGCATTGCCTTGGTTGAAGAAAACTAGGCAGGGAAACTCCTTGCCCACTTGATTCTGTCGGTGATCTGAAACAAGTTGAGGGCGAAGTCTATGAATGAAAATCTAATACCTATGAGGCAATATAATTCAAGAACTTATAAGCATTGTAAATGTTTCAATGCTTGATTTGTTTTTGCCTACAACTATATTTGATTTTACCTTTCTGGATATTTGTGAATTTAAGCCCAGTGCTTTAGTTTGCTAGATTTTACTTAAATGATTCTTAGTCATTATTCCTGTTTTAATATTATTTTTTCACAGGACAATTCCTTTTGCTTGGAACCTCATAACAGCCGGTTACATTGAACAATCAGTGTATGGGGTATGCACTTCTTTTGCCATAATCAGTGTCTTCATGGTGTACTTGTCATATTGCCTGAAATATCTTTTATTGTTTGTTAGTTTTATTTATAGAGTGATACTGATGGTCACACATGGTTTTTTTTTTGGTAGGTGGTTGCCAGCACAATTGGTCTCCTTTTCATTGGAAAGCTTCTTGAGCCTGTATGGGGTTCTCGGGAATTCTTGAAGTTCATCTTTGTAGTTAACTTTCTGACTTCCCTATGCGTTTTTGTTACTGCTATCGCCTTGTACTACATTACAACGCAGGAGAATTACCTGTGAGTACCTAAAAATATTTACCTGTCTTTCTCTTCCTATTCAGTCAACTATACCCACGTGTCAATCCTTACCTTCCAACTATGTTTAGCACTCCATTTGGTTGCTGATGAGTGATGGAAAAATTAATTTGAGCCAATGAGCTCTAGGTTACCTGGCACCTCCTCCACTTGTAGGATGAAGTTGGAGGGTTAAGTTGTGCATTCAAGACCGACTAAGTGTGTGTATAATTACCATAAAAAATAAAATAAAAATTAATAATTTGAAACTTGACTACCATTTTCTCTTTCCCTGTTGACTTATTGGCAGGCAATTGGTGCAATCAGTATATTTAAATTTCAACTGTAATAGGGAATTACACTTAAGATTTTATCAGATGGGTGTGCAAACATCAATGTGTCAGCTCTTAAGTACTTCCATTCTTGGTCACCTATTGGCCTTTTTTTTTTTTTATTTTTTTTTTTTTTATGTTTATATATTTGTATTTCAGATTTTGATCATTTCTGTCTCGTCCTTAACAACAATTCCTGATTTTTTTGCCTTAATTCTTTATTGTGTTAGTTACATGCCTCTTTCTGGCTTCCATGGGATTCTGGCTGGGTTCTTGGTTGGCATCAAGCAGATCATACCTGACCAAGAGCTGCCTGTAGTAAAGATAAAAGCTAAGGTATGGATCTTTTTAAAAAAATGTTAAAAAAATATCACTTCTTAAGAATCATTTGACATAAATTCCTTATCTACCTGATGAGTTGTCTCTCACACCCTCTATTTGGCATTAATTCTAATTCTATGCAGTGGTTACCATCTCTTATGCTATTGCTGTCCATTGTTGTAAGCTTCTTCACACTTGAGTCGGCAACATATCTTCCAACTTTAATATTTGGCACGTATGTGAGCTGGATTTACCTCAGATACTGGCAGAGGAAACCGGAAACAAAGCTTAAGGGTGATCCAAGTGATGATTTTGCATTCTCTACCTTCTTCCCTGAATTTTTAAGGTAATCTAGCATTCTCTTTTATATATTAACTTCTTAATTTAAATGTTGTTAAAAGTGATATTATGGTTCTCTCTCTCTTTCTCACATGTTTCTTGTTGGCTGGAATGCAGACCAGTCATTGATCCCATTGCATCTATATTTCATCGAATGCTCTGTGGGAGAACTGAAGCTTCTAATGATGCTGAGGATCACACACTGGGGGGTGCCCCATTACCTGGTTCTGATCCCATTGAGGCATCTAGGAGGAGGTAACATCCTTGTTCTATGTTGCCGTTAAAATTGTTTTACATTGTACTTGTCTTAGCAAATTGTAATATAATTTGGCACACAAAAATAATATAGAACTTGCAGTCTTCCATTAAGCTAATTTTCACCTTGCATGTGAGTATAGTACAAATACTTCATCAAATTTAAAGCTTTAAGTTGCCTCATGATAGCTAGAGCCACCAACAAAACCACCAAAAAAAGGGGAGAAAGAAAATAAATAAAAAAGCGGAGGAGCATAAAAGGATGGTCTTCCTCTATGTATCAATCACTTGAAACCCAATGAAGGGTGAATTTAATCCTGAGTCTGTGTTTCACTTTATTTTAGAGAATAATTAATTTTTTCCTTTTGCTTTTCATCTTTTGGTGGCCACATTTTTCTCTTAAAGATGGTGGAATTCACATCTTTTGTTAGTTTTAAGTGGTGAAATGCTTACAAAAATTACTGAGATACAATTCAAAGGTTTTAAAATAACATGGTTTCCATAATATTTGAAAGCAATTCATGTTCTAGAATGGGATTATCACTGGATGAAAAAGATAGGGATCAAATTAGAAGCCAATAACAAAATTGATAATAAAAAGAATGCCCTCATAGAAACAAGCTCAACAAGAATGATAATATACTTTATTTTTATGAAAGATTTGTAGTAAAAAAGAATGATACAATGATTTATGAAGATTAGCTACAATTAAAAAAGAAAAAAAAGAAAAAAAAGAAAAAAAAAAGAGAGTTAATTTTAGGTAGAAAGAAAGAATATAGTCTGTGACCAATCCTATTCCTCGCAGAGAAAGGGGAGCTCGAGCACTTGAAGAAAGATTGGCTGCTGAGAGGTTGGGTGCTGCAAGAGGTGCAGAAGAGACACAAATAGATGCCACAGAGAAAGTTTGATAACTTTGAAACTTTACTGTTGAATCCAGTCAACCAGCGCAACTGTGTTGTTTCCTTTAGTACTTAAAGAGGTTTTGCTGTATTTGGAGAGAAGCCTGCACTCCGAAGGAAGGTTCTATTATACATTTTGCCTGGGATTTTAATCATCATGGTACAAAATTTACGTTGTCTTGTGTTTCCTTGCATGACAATTCAATTTGTGATCTCGCTCATATGTAGAATAGACACAAAAAGTGGCCCGGAATGTTTTGCCTTTACACATACTAAGTAGAGCTTCTTTTCAACTGTGTGGGACCATTTGGTATGGATACTTGTAAAAACGTATCTAGATAGCAAGACAATTTTTCTTTCAAACAAAAATATGTTTTGTTTTATGAAATACTGTTCTTAACTTCTTCCTGGCATTTGTTTTTGCCTAGTTGTCTTACCTTCAAACTTTTCAGTTACTTGCACCTGCATATATGCGATTGTAGTTTTCCAATTTGCAGATTGAGCAGGTTGCCAATAATATGTCTGTGGTGTGGTGTGGTGTGGTGGATTGGATGTTCTCCATTGTGATTGGGAGTGAATTTGGAGTAAAGCTAAAGAGGTTTTTTTTTATTGGCGATTGGGCAGTGTACTTTTTAAATTGTGAAAATCCAATCTTCTTATAACATGATTTTTATCAAATTTAACAATAACTCATGAAGGACAATGCATAAAAACATAAACATCGAGCAGTTAAGAAAAAAGAAAAGAAAAAAAATGGGACAAGAAAGCAGATCTACACAACACCTGAAGCAATCCTCAATGACACCCAAAGTAAGTATAAAAAATAATAGCATCCACGGAGTTATTCTAGGACTATAACGCTTACCATACTTTGAGTAATTCTTAGGTACTTTCAGAGTATAGAAAATAGTTTTTTCTCTTCTCACATTTATAGTGGGGTCTATTCATTAATTTCATGATAAAGTCCATCGCGAATGTGAGAGGATGCAGCACAATATCTCCATACTCCAAGAGTACTTAAGAATTTTCACTTACCCTTTCTCACAATTATTCTAGATGGTACACTGTGATTGGTTGCCTATGACTCTCACATTGACCCAACACTCGTAGTTAGTCACATATGATAGTTGTGTGAAAGAGTGATAAAGGTTGTACTGGAATTATTAGCATCCATGTCCAAGTATTTAGCCCACACACTCAAATTTGGCATAGCTATGACCAAATAAAATTTCTACATTAAGGTCAATGGACTTCTTGATTAATGATACTTACTCCTTGTCACTTGTGTTGAGGGTCTAATTTGACCCTCTCTCACCCAAAAAAAAAAAAAAAAAATCAATACAAATATGTGTTTGAATTTAATTGGAGAACTATGGCATCTATGTAAATAAAGTAATACTACCTATATAACAATTTAACAACAATATTGGTGTCAAGTTATTATTAGTGGATAAAAAAATGATGTTAGTCATGAACCCATATTAGAATTAGTAATAGTTTGGACCACAACTTTTACAATACCCTTTTTCACAATTATTCTATTGCTTATCATTTTCACATGAATTCACCATTTCAACTCTCACAATTAACCATATATGATAATTGTAAAAAAATGGGTGGTAAATGTTGTAATTCTATAATTATTGGCATGGAAGGCAAGGATTTAGCCCACACTCAAAATTGGCATAAATATAACCAATTGAAATGTCTACCTTAAGGCCAATGGACTTCTTTGATAGATGACACTTGATCCTTGTTCAACTCAACACCTCCCTCATACCAAAAAAGGAAAATAAAAATAAAAATCAATACAATTGTGTTTGAATTTAAATAGAGAACTATACTTAAGTTTTTCCTTAGATTTTTTATTTTTATTTTTGGGGAATGAGGAATTTGAAAATTTTGATATAATCTCTTAAAAACACTAGAAGATACCAATTAAAATACAAGGCTCTTAATTAAAGTTAGAGACAAAATTATGAGGATTAATTAATTAGTTTTTCTAGACCACAAAATTTTGTAAAATTTGATGAAATGTGTGACTCAGATACCATGGATCTACCAACATTTCTCTACCGTTCATAGAGTCATAGTCATCCATGTTAGGAGCAAAAGGTGTGTCCACAACGCACATATTACTTTCTCTTAATTAATATCCTGTTGGTGCAGAACTATTAATGGATAGAATGAGTCTTAGAAGGAATTCCAAGCCAAAAAGAAAAAGAAAAAAGATACTGAGTTAGAAAACACGTACCTAAAATTATGAATCTTACGACATTGTGATTGATCATTAGACCACGGCACTGCATGCTTCACTGTACACAGTGAGAAACACACAATACACGACATCAGACGTGTGTCATAAGGAGCGTGCTTTTAACGTAACCCTTTACAGATAACTTCTTATTATTTATATCAGCACTCAGCAGAACATATAATAGATATAGAATCTCAATACTCAATCAAGCGATTCAGAATTTCGAACACGTCACGTCTTCCACATAAAATAAAACAGCTCTATAACTTGGCATTTGGGGAATCAATAATGCCAGTAACACGACAAAACTCACCATTTTTGCCACAATTTGCATATTTTCCGAGTGGTGAATAGGGAGTAAAAACAGTGGATCTATAATGAGTTGTGACAAAATTATGGGTTACTAATATTATTAGAAAATCAATTTATTTATTTTGAATAATTCTCACAATAAAACTCACAACTTTTTTCATAACTTATTCACATGACAAGTGTTAGATAGTAGAATAAAAGTGATGTATTCATGTGAACTTACAAATTTATCATTTACAATTACTAATCAAGGTTTTCAGACCCAGACCGAATCGGGAGGTCGGAAGGTGAAAACCGAGAACCAAGATGAAAACCGATTTTTTAAGCATAAAGAATTTGATTTTTTGTTAATTCCGTGAACCCCTAAAACTGGGGTTGGACTGCACGAACTGGTGGCAAGAACCGTGAACCCCTTAGCATTATTTATTTATTTATTTATTATAAAAAACAACTTAACACAATTTTATTCTACTTAATTAAATTATCCATCTCTTACAAGGAATTAAAAAAAAAATTAAAATCAAAATCCTTTAAAGATATTCAACTTTACTTTAAAAATTAATCATAAATTTTAATATTTTCATGGTTATTATTTTATTTTATTTACTTTCTTATTTAATTATTAAATATATGCTTAAAAATCATTAAATTTTCCTCACATATATAAATATATTGTCAATTTTGTTAGTTTTATAAATTTAATATCTATATTTAAGTTTTAATTAATTATTAAATTAATTATAATGTTATCACGGTTTGATCTTGATTGATTTCAAAAATCTCGAATCACTCATTTTTACGGTTCAATGTACAATTTACGTCTGAAAAGTTTGTTACAAACAATTTGTGACAAAGTTATGGATTTTGACACGTACCCGAATCCAAGCGTGCATATTATGCACGGGACAAAAGGCATGTCCTTGATGTGATACCAGCATTATTCGTTAATTAATACTCTGGTTGCTTTACACGAAAAGCACCCGATCATACTCCCCACTTTATTCCCTCCCAATTTGTTCTCTTTTTCACTTCTATCACGTACGGTTTGTTTATTCAATTCCTTCCTTTTTCGTCTCAAAACCAACAACCACCTCTCCCTTCTCTTTCTCTCAGGAAAGGTTCGTATATCACCTCTCTCTCTCTCTCTCTCTCTCTGAGCCGTTCGATTCTTTGACCATCAGGAGTCAACGTTAAATCCAACGTCCAAGGTATGCTCTCCGTCTCCGGCACACATTCACAACTTTTTCCGATCATGCATGCGGTGCTTGATCACATTCACATAATCTAACTCTTAATCTGCTTGCATTATCACTAAGTATTGATTATGATCCAGTTTAAGGAGAGACAGTCTGATCATAATTTTCCTAGTTTTATTTATGTTTGCTTTTTTGTGTTTTTTAAAGCTTGCCTTTCTAGTTTCACACAAGGGATTTTTTTTTTTTTCCTTTTCAAAAAATTGATTTATAATCGATAATAATAATAATAGAAGTAAAAGAAATAAATAAGTTTTTGAATTTCCAATTTAATCTGTTATTTTATTTATTTATTTATATTTAATAAGTAAAAACTCAGATAGTTTCCGTTACCGTTAACTATCTGTGTTTTTCTTTTGGATTTATAATTTGTAAACCATAAAATCATTAACAAATTGATCATTTTTTTTTCTAAATTAAATGGTTTTGTTAATGTAATTCCTGTTTTTTTTTTTTTTTTTTTTTTTGGCAATTGATTTTGTGTTGTAGAAAAGTTTTGTATGATCCTTGTATTCAATTGTTGTAGTTTAGTCATAATAGAGTGGTCATTATCAAAGGGTGCTTCTATTTTGTTTTAATGATTTCTTTAGAAGAAACCAGGAAGAAGCATGAATTTACTTGATGGGTTCAATCTTTGTACCCCCAAGAAGCTCAAGCCCTTAGGTTTGCACTATAGATTTTGTTGTTTTAGTAGGTTTTTCCTTTCTGCCAGAGAAGAAGGTGATGCATCTTCTACATCAAAGGGTTTCTTAGAGTGCAAGTTTTTTTGTCCTTTCAATTTCAGAGTTTCTTGGAGAAGTTTGGAATCTAGACTTACTTGTTTTACAATTTATGGATTGTATATTTTTTTGGGTTCTGTGTTGATCTCTAGTCATTTCTTTTTTTGTACCTTGTTCTACCTTTTGATTCTCCTAGCTTGTTTTGTTTCTCAATGCATTCATCTTAGGATCATTATTTCACTCAATAACTTTATTTAAATTTTTTGTCTATGTCTAATAAAAAAAGACATGTCAATTAAAGAAGTAATGGAGAGTATGATTTCGGATAGAATAGAATTGAGGAAAAGATTACATATGGCCGACCCTAGCTGACACGTTGAGGATCCATAACCAATGCCAACATTTTGAGACTAAGGCTTTGATGTTGTTGTTGTTTTTCTGTTTGTTTGTTTGTTTGTTTTTGTTTTTGTTATTAAATAAAAAAGGACATGTCAATTAAGGAAGTAATATAGAGTATGTCTTTAGATAGAATAGAGTGGAGGAAAATAATACATTTGGCTGACCCTAACTAACATGTTTAGGATCCATAACCGACCTCAAAATTTTGAGACTAAGGCTTTGTTGTTGTTGTTTTTGTTGTCTAATTGGACAACTTTGTATGATTCAAGTACCCATTGTGTGCTCCAATATTGCAAATATTTTCTGCTAACTAAGAACCAAATATATATATCAAAATTATTGTGATCCAAGAACTCTAACAAGTGCAGAATGGAGGGTGAATTTGAAGTTGAAGTCCACTCATTATATAATGCCTTAAAAATAATTTCAATTTTGTCCCTGGTAGCTCCTTTCCCCCAAAGCAATGAGTATTCCTTTCTCTTCATATGCACCACATTAAGCATAGTGGAATAGTCTTCCAAATTTTGCCATTAGTCCTCTGTCCAAAATTCCCTGTCCTACAAGACAACAAACAAGCACATAATTAGGCATTACTGAACTAACACCTAACAAAGATGATAATTTGTAACCACATTTCCCGGGCAATGACATAATGTAAAAAAAGATGGCCTCTGCTCCCCATTGCTAACACATATAACATTAATCCAGAATAATTATCCCCTGCTTTCTTAGATTATTTGTTGTCAAGATTTTCCCCAATATTGCACTCCAAGAGAAAAAAGCCACTCTGAGCAGGATATGAACCTTCCTTATACTTTGCTAGTTTGCTGTGGCAAATGCTTCCTCCCTTCTCTTTTCAATGCCTTGTAGTAGCTCTTCACTTGAAAACCATGATTCTTTTCCCCAAACCATTTTGTCTTCCTCCTCCCATCCTATCTTGATAGCCCATAAATAATCCAAAATGTGCTCTATAGATTCTAACTCCCTATCATGAATTGCTCAGGAGAATATTGGGTTTGAATAAGTGGATGCATTGTGATTTTCTAAATAACCAATCAACCTGGTGTCTCTGTTCTTAGCAATTAAGGAAAGTGCAGGATACGTTTCCTTCAGCATAGTATCCCCATCCTAAATAGTATGTGAAAAATGAATTTTGGAACTTGTACCCACCTCAAATTTGAAAATTTTCAAAAGGTTATGCTAATCTCTTCTGATTTTGCCCCAAAGACTCACTCTGTAAGGCCCTCTAACAACATTAGAGCACCAAGAAGTGTAAATCTGATGGAGACACTATAGGTAATCTCTTTCTACTCTGTCGGGGTAGCTGGGGAGTTATGGGGTTTTGTATTGTGCTTATTAGGGTTGAGTTGGGCAATGCCTAGGATGGTGTTGGATTTACTTACCTATTGGACAGGTTTATGTAGCCAAAAGGTGCATGCTGAATTTGGCCCGGGGAAGGGGGTATTCCTTCATGTTTGATGTGGATATTTGGAGAGAAATGAATGTGTACATTTAAAAGTAAAGAATTTTTGAGAATCCAGCTGAAATTTCAGTTTATGGGAACTCTTTTCTAGTGGAAGCAAGCTGCTAGGTCATCTTCTGCTTCAGATCTTGTAGATTTTATGGAAAAATTGTGCCTTAGTTGATTTTCCTTGTACTTTGTTTTCTCTTTTAGGTTCTCCCTTTTTTATACTCCCAGTGTACTTGGGCTACACCCTTTTTTATTAAATTTATAAAAAAAATCCAAGAAGTGCTTGATTAAAAACCAGCAGCCTCTTAATTCCCAAACCTCCATCATGAATTGATGTGCAAACATTCCAATAGACCAAATGTTTCTGCATTTCCAAAAAAACTAGTTGATGTATGAGTATTATATACTTATATGATTCTTTTGAGGTAAAAAAAGTAAGAGCCTATTTGGTTACACCATTTTCAGCCTGTTTTTTGTTTTCTAAAAATCATGGGCCCCACTAGCGTGATAGTTGTTTGGCAAGTGTTTTTTGTTTTCATTTTCTAAACTGAATCCCTTTTTCACTCTGTAAAACAAAAAAGTAGGAAATTTTTTTTTTGGTGTTTTTTGACAATTGAGAACTAAATTCAGTGGCAATGTTCTAAATAAACCGAAAATTTGTTGGGCCCACACGTGTTGTCCCACTCAAACTCAGCAAGTATACTTTTCCTCCATTGGGTTATGCCACTTAAGGTACTTGAGGCGTTTGAGTCTTGGCAAGGTAAATTAGGACGACATCGCAATATAGTTTTTTGGAGACTTGTGCCACATTGCTTGATGTGGTGTATTTGGAGAGAAAGGAATGCTAGATGCTTTGAGGGATGTGAGCGCTCCTTACTAGAGATTAAGTCTTTCTTCGTGCATACTCTCCTTGTTTGGAGTGTGGCTTTGTCGCATTGTTCTTGTTTTTCTCTTCTTGCTTTACTTGATCATTGTAATTTTGGTTCTTGATTTTTGCCCCCACAGTACATCTCCAATGTACTCGGGTTGACTATTTTTTCGTTACCTATCAAAAAAAAAAAAAAAAAAAAAAAAACAATATTTTTGTTTTCTATTTTTGAAAACTTGTTTCAAAAATAGGAGCCAAACACAAATCATGCCAAAATTTTGTTTTGAGAATTGGTTTCAAATACAATTTTTAGAAAACAGTTTTCTAAGTTTGGAAAAAAAAAAGTTGGATGACCAAACAAACTCTAAGTTTTTGTTAAAAAAATCACGACAAAAATTGTTTTGCATGAAATATTGAATTCTTGATTTATATTTTTGGGTCAAGGATGTGTTGAATTCTTTGAGATAGCTCTTCTTCATTTGTGGTTTTTGTGCAATGTACAAAATTACAAAGTCCTTCAGCTTTCTATGTTAATTCTCTAATTAATGTGGTCCTTCAATTTTGTAATTTGAAATTCCAATAGAAATTTCTGTTATAGAATATGATAGCTGTTGGGTTAGATGAAATTTGGAAGGAGAGCAAGGGATTCAATCAGCATCTAAATGCCATAATGGGAAGGGGCTTAATGAACCAAACTAGGATGTTAATGAGATAAAGAAGTTTGGGAAAAATTGTCACGTGAATGTAGGAAGGATAGCATGTTGTGATACCAAGTATATATAGTGATAAAAACCAGTGTTAAATTTGAAGTAAATATATGGAAAGGATTAGACATTTTTAGTGGCTGATACTTGTCTTCTGCTTTCTTTACAAATTTTTACTTGGGTGCTTTCTCTCTAACCTTGGGCCTGTTGGAATTGATGCTGTATGGAGAGAAACAACAGGCCATTGTCATTATTTTATTAGACATGCAGGTTTGGTTGCTAGTGGACCTTATAGCATTCTTTTGGGGGCATAGAGAGAGGCAAAGGTTAGAAGCTTGATGGGATTTAGGGTAAAGGGGTGCTGCAATTTTGATCAGATGGTATTAGATGTTCCTAAGGCCCCTGCAGATACATCCACGAGTTGATGGACAATTGCATTTTTTGAGAGTTTTGGTCTACTAATTTCATTGTATCATAACATATGTGGATGAATAAGTTTTTTACTTTTTCCTTTTTAATTTCATTTTTGTTTTCTATGTTTTTGCAAAAGGGGCACTATATTGTTAGAATTCTATATCAATCACAAACCTTTGTAGCTTGATGAGTGTCCTTGTACTTGCCTGTACATCTTCTTGATCTCAGGTTGCAGGTTGAGTTATGCTTCTCAGCTTTTGTACTTTGTACCTTTTTCTTCAAATAAATTTTTTTGTTTTCTCTATATTTTATCTCTTGTTAGATTGGACTAAAGCCTCTAAATTAAAAATCATGAGTTGTGTGGAGGAACAACTGTGCTATTTAAATAAAGCTGATAGAAGAGGAAACTGAAAGAATAAAGTGAATTACATGGATTTTACTAAACACACCAAACAGAATCATTGGTTTCTAGAAAGGGCATTTAAATAACAGAAAGAAAAAGGGCAAGAAACCCCCTCCAATTGGACAATTATTTACCTCTGAAGTCGTGTTATTTTAAGAAAGTTACATTGAATACAGATGCTACATTGAAATTGAATACAGGACTATAATCTGTTGAATATTTATGAAATTTCTTTTTATGACTTCTAAGTTTATCTTATTGTGTTTAGAAAAGCTGTGTGCATAAGCCCACTCCTGGAAAATAAACTGACCATGTGAGGTCAATTAATGTTTTACATGATCAAAAAGAGGCTCACGTCTCAAGATATTATACAGCAACTAGATTACTTATCCCCCCTTATGTTTTACAGCAATTAGAATAAAATGGTTAGCCTGTGATATGAATGTCATATTTTTTGTAGTGAAAATGGCTTCCTTAATGGTCTTAGATTATGAATTTTTGCTTATTGTTCCAATGTTCCATGCATATGTGATATCAAGTCCTCTCATGTTACGCATATGGAAGAATCCAACAGGGCAAGAGATCCATATTTTTCTCTTCATGTGCACACATGTTCAGAATTGATTCATGTAAGAGGGTCCTGCAATATTATTTCTCTTTAAGGGCTCCATGAAGGCAAAATGAAGGTAGTAACAATACTTATATTTTGGTGAATTTCTCAACTCTCCCGTACGATTAGGTGGTTTCCACCATGCTATTTCAGCAATTCTGATGTTTTTCTTTCCTATGTATATCTCCTTTTAGAAAGAGAAAGAATTATACCCTTCTAGAACGATACCATTGGTGAGGTATTCCTATTCTAGACTCTTCTAGAAGATACTGTTTGTGAGATGTCCTTATTAGCTGTCGCTATCAGAATCTTGAATTTAATCATTTAACCATTATTCTTAGAGTAATATATATATATATATATATATTGATAAGTAAAAAAATTCATTGAAAATTGAAATAAGAAAATACAATGAAAATAAGGCACACAGGTACTGTGCTATAGAGACAACAGAAAATATAAACTAAATAACAATGAAAGTACAAAAATCAAGAAAATCTGCAAATAATTTAAAAGTAAGAACACCAGAAGCATTTGCCCATTCAAAAAAAGTCTGAAAGAAGCTTTCAACTCATGAATCGATCTTTCATTCTCTTCAAATATTTTCTTATAAGAATGTTCGTCTTATTTTCTTGATAGTTGTAATTTTCATGCTTCCTAATTTTGCTTTTGTGCTGGTTCCTCAGCACACTGCCTGTGTGCTTTGGTTCCTTGTGTAATTTTTGTTTTCTTCAATGAAACAGTATTTACTTATATTAAAAAAGAAAAGAAAAAGAATGTTCGTCTTATTTTTCCACTGCTTTCATTTTCCTGTTAAGAGAACATGCAAAATTTCATTAATTTTAAGTTCTATTTTGGAGCCTCAATTGTATCACTAATTGTCGGTGTATCTCCTTGCCTTCTTGGGAGGAAACCTTCGAATGTGGAAAGTAAGAAGGAAAATGTACTTGCCTAATCGAGTGCAGAAGCATAATACAAAGTGATGACACAGTACTAGTGAGATAACATGGTTACCACCACTCTTTCTTCTGTAGGTTGGCTTCTCAATACCTAATCCATCCCATTATACTGCGATAATCAAGCCGTGGCACACATTGTTTCCAATCTTGTGTTACCAAGCATGTAGAAGAAAATTTCCATCTCATACTAGACAAGATACTAAGTGGAGAAATAGCTACACCATTTGTGAGATTTGAAGACCATCTTATTGATGTCCTTACAAAGTCATTGTGTAGGAGTTGATTAGAGCTTATTTTGTTCCAAGGTGGGTGTGTATGACATATATGCACCCTACGAACTGTTATTATCAAGATATTCTTTTTAATATTTTTTTAAATCTTCTCCTTTATATTTGGAATGGATTGGGTGAGGGTTGAATACTGAAAGCAGCTCATTTTCTTAATTTGTTAGAAAGAGAAAGAATTGTCCTACTAGAAAGATGACATTTGTGAGGTGTCCCTGTTCTGAACTATTCTAGAGGATGCTATTGGTAAGGTGTCCCTACCAACTATCATTATTAGAATATTCTTTGCAATATTTTGTAAATCTTCTCCCATATGTATGGAATGGATTGGATAAAAAAATTATTTTCTGATTTCTCTCTCTTCCTCTCCCCTTCTCATTCCATGGAGCACAATATATGAGTTGTCACTAAGGACTCATGCATTGATACCACTTCATATTTTCAACTAGTTTATGTACCCTTGCCCATTGTGTTGCTTTCATATTTTTTCAGTTACTTTAGAGAGGTTTCTTGATGTCGTAACAGAGACTTCAAAAGAATCCAATTGTCTGATTTATCAGCTAATGGGCAATGAATGGGTAACCATATTTGGTAAATAGCTAGTTAAACTTTCCACTTTATTAGCATTCATCTGAAACCTTTTATCTTTATCAGCATTCATCTGAAGCATATTAAGTTTGGTCTCATTGAGCTACAGAGGAAAAAGAATCTGAATATTGAAAATTTTGTATATAAAGAGAGAGAGAGAGAGCTATAATTTTGTCCTAAAATCAACCTTGTGCTGGAGGAGCCTAGTGATTCTTAGATGGTATATTATTTTCAGTTGCAGGAGAGTCTTTATAATTCCTTGCTCATCATGCAGAAACTATTGCAACATGGGCTTGTTACTGTGAGTCTGGATATTTTGCCTATCAGGCATTGGTAATTCCTTAAGTTCTTGCTGCATTAAGTGGAGATTATGAAGTGGGGTACAACCTAATGAATATGCTGACTGCATTTTGATGTGGTGTACAAGATTTAAGATGGTGCACTCCATAGCTCTCTGATTTACATATACTGAGATAAACTTAATTTTGCCCATTGGATATAGGTGATACCTCAAGTTCTTGCTGCATTAAGTGGAGATTATGAAGTGGGGTGCAACCAAATGAATATGCTGACTGCATTGCTATCAACTGTATGAGATTGAAGATGGTGCATCTGCTAGCACTCTCATTTCTCTATCATATTGCAGTTTTAATTTTCCTACGGTTTTGTGATATAAAAATTGCTTTTACTCATAATGATAAAGTTTCCTGTTACTTTTCATCCATAAAAGTGTTTATAATTTTCTTGTAGTGTAGTTGGCAAATAGACTGGGAATCAGCCTCCCCAAAATTGGGAATAAGGTTGCTAAACTACCACCTCTCCCAGACCCTGCTGAAGTATGAACCTTGTGCACACCTTTTTATAGTTTACGAATGGAGGTCATAGGGACAGTTGTTACTGATTAGATGGAGAGAACCAGCATGCCTTTTAGTTTGAAGTGCAATAGTTTTGATGCCAGTGAAGGTGTTGATGACTGATGAGGTTGAGGAAGTGTTAATGTGGGTCAATGAGGAAGATGAATAGCCTGAGTTGCTTTTAGTGCTGGTGATATCCTGAAAGACTGTTATTGTAATAATATAATTGTACAATGGTAGGTATGGGGACATCATAGAAGTTCTAAGAAGATGAAGCAGTATCTTTTTGGCAAGTCCATATAGCTCTTTATGGCTAGTTTTATGAAGCCCATCTGCTGTTGTCCTTTTCACTATGGGTGATAGAATTTCATTACCCTTTGAAAAATCAATTTCTGGTCATGATCTGTGTCGTGCATTTCAAGATTATAGCTACAAAAGTTCATCATGATTTGTTTCAAAGACTTAACAAGCACCTTAATCTGAAGCAGTTCCATACTTTGTCTTTGATAGGCAGAAAAACTTTTCCTAATTTGATAAATGTTTTGATTTCTAAAGGTGTAGAGGTTTGATATAATACTAGAAGACAGCTGAGCTAAGTGGTGTATTTGAAAGTGTCTTTTACAATTACTGAATTATGTACTTGTGTATCGAGTAATATTGTTGTGCTTAAACAATCATAGCAGTCACTTGTTATCTCAGTTAGAAAAAGGTTCTTTGGTCATACCAGATATATGTAATTGATTTTGGTATAAGTTGCAGTCATAGACAGTTTGGTGTATTGCTTGTTTAACAAGGAAATAGCAATGTATTTTGCGTTCATTTAAATTGTTGCATTGTTCTATGTTAACATGTAGATCAGTGAGAAGTGGCAGAATGTTTGATCCATTTCAATAATTTAAAGGTCAAGTTAAAAAAATGTAGTTTTTAGTATCTTTATTTTTCTTCAAGAAAAATTGCTCATGTTGTAAAGAGAGATTATGCCTTGCTAAATTGCAAATGGGGAAAATATTTGGAACAATTATTAATGGTGTAGATGTGGTGTATATGAATATTTCTTTTGCTGGTATGGTTCCTCAATGTTGTGAGGGATTATGTGGTTTTCTTTCTTCCTTTCCCCCCCTATTGTATCTGTGCAATATTATTTTAAATGGTTCCTAATATCTCTAAGTATAGAAACCTTCTTTGGCCTCAGACTTGTAGTGTTAGTTTAAAGGGCAATGATTTGTGATTATGCCAACTTCCGTGAGCATAGCTGGTCCAATAATACTTCTAATCTATTACAAAATTAGTATATAAATATGCAAATGCTTAGCTTGGTAAATGATATGGGCATACATACATGCAATATATATAATAAGACTGCATACACACTCATACATGTATTCATGCATGCATGCATTTATGTATGTCTATATTTGCAGAATTTCTTTATGTAAATATATATGCTTTTTAATTGAACCTTCAGACTCTTATGCTTGTATGCAGGTTGGTGCTGTTTCCTAACTCCAGATTTGAATAATTTTGTCCTTTTTAAGGGGATATGGGACATAGGCACTTTTCCAACTCATTGCAAATGCCTGAGTTTGAGATGGACCAAGACTTTCATCATAGTCGTGGAACTGCTGAACAGTCTTACATTCATATGGGTACTGGAGCTATGAATGTTTTATATGTATTATGTCCAATTATCCAATGGATATTTCTTTTTCTTTGGTGATTACTTCATAATTTGATTGAATGTTGCTGCCAGCATCTAAAAAATATACTAGATTTTCTCCAGACATGGATAGTAAAGTGCGGGATGAAAAGCAATTAGCAGTGACCATTGAATAAGTTTTTTCATCTTGAGTATTTTGAACTCTCCTAATTTGGTGCAATTATGATTGAATATCTGATTCCAACTTAATTTCTGTATAATCTGGAGTTCTCCAGCATGTTTCCCTTCCATTTTACTGTAATGTTCTACCTCAGAAATTCCTAAATGATCTGTTTCCTTGCTAGTAATAGTTATTTATATTTCTGCCACTCATATTGTGGAAATGACCATTTTTCATTTTATAATTTGTATAGCAGGAAGGGCTGTTGCTCCAGAAAATGGTTCTATCATTTATCCAATGGAAAATGCACTGATGAGTGGAGTATACTGTGCCTCTTACCGGAACTTGGAATGCAGGCCTGTTCAACATTCCTTCTCTGGCGTTAGAGTGGAAGGTCCACATATTCCAGTGGCTGATGCAGGATCATCATGTGATCCCTTTCCACATTCTTCAGCTTATCTGCACCCAGAGAATAGTGCCAGCCATGCTCCTTTAAGTTACTATAATGGGCACAACATCCAAGAAGTGCAAGGTGGTGTATTAGATCCTACAATGGGCACTGGAAGAAGTCCTTTCAAAAGAAAAAGCCCTGGACTTTCTTTAGCCTGTGATGGAGGCAGCACAAGCAGATTTTACGTTGCTGGAAGTTCCTCTGGTTCTTCTGAATCTCATCCAGGGAAATCAACTTCAGACTGTCAAAACTATACTTCAAGTTCCATTGGCTTCCCTCCCTACAGGGGTGGCAGCCCCCTGTTTGGCAGTGAAGATTCTCTAAGGAATGTGAGAAGCCGATCTAGACTGGATTTGGAACCCACCATAGGGAGAACTTACATATCAAATCAATCTTCTCATCATTACCATCCAGTGACTCATTCGGCCAGCCAATCTGGAAGACTAGACATTACTTATACAAATGTTGATGTAAACACTCATAATCAGAACCATTCCACTCCACCTCCTGCTGCATACGGAAGGTTTCTGGCTTCAGGTCAGTTAAGACATAAATATAATTATTCTTCTTCACTGTCATATTATGCCACTCTTCTGAGAATTTACCAACTTATTTATTATAATTCCAGAAAACAATGGCCAGGTCAGTTAAGATATAATTATTACTCTTCTTCACATTTATGCCACTGTTATGAGAATTGACCATTTATAATTTCAGAAATCAATGGAATGAGCCATGAGAGGAATCAGTATCTTCTTGGAGCAAGTACTGCAGATATTGGTCATTTACACCTTAATTCCATACCAAGCAGAAATCCCTTTCCATCACCTCCACAATATCCTCATGGTATCTATGCGCAGACCACATGTGAAGGTCATGGTAATTACTCTCGAAGAGCTACATCTTCATATAGAGCCAGTCCAAGTTTCTCCCAATTGGGACATGAAGCAGCTCACTCTGAAAATGGTCTTCAGCTTCTCTCAGAACCTTCCTCTTACAGATATTCAAGGTCATCGTCTGGCAGAGGCTGGCGTAATACTCATTGGGACGGAAGGTCAAGGATAGCGAATGAGAGATTCAAATCACTTTCTAATGCTGCGGATGCACATGATAGAATGGGACCTGAGGTGAGTAATTATCATTTTTCAAGTTTTACATGTGCTATGAAGGGAGCAAGATCTGGTACAACCACTGGATTATGACATTTGGCAATCACTGAACTGATAGGTTTTGAGCTTCATGGTTTCCACTTTGGAGATTTCTGAGTCCTAGAACCGATATGATATCATTCTTAATCCTTTACCTGTATAATTTTATCACAGTAACCCCCCCCCCCCCCCCCCAAAATATTTATCATTAATCGGATGGTTGTGCTGATTGGATCAAAAGCCATCTAACAAGGACTTTGTCATGGATATGTATTCAAGACAGAGTAATGTAATTATGACCATGCTAAGATGTACATGCTTGTTATACACGTTGATACCTGTGCAGAAAGGGGGCAAGGAGAAGTCTTTGTTATATTTGATGGGAAGGATGCAAAGGCTAAGGATTGTGGGGGGCTGTTTTTTATGGCTTACCTTTTTCAGATTTTTAATCTCTTGATGGGATCTTTGCTGGGACATGTATTTTGGAATACACCTTGTTTTGTCCTTTTGGTCTGTGGAACAGTTCCATGATTTACTTTTTCTTTTTCTATTGATAAAGCATGTGCTTTACTGATTGTGTACAGTTAAAAGGAGGTTGAGAAATCTTAACATAAAAACTTTAGGAATTTCTTCTCAAAATATTATAATGGTGAGTTGGAGATATTGTCATTAGCCTTCTGTCACATACCGCATAAAATTGAAGCAAGTCATCATGGTTTAGTGAGTTTAGCCATGTTATGACTTCATTTCAGTTTTTAGATCCTTCTTGTTGGTTGAACCAAGTCCTTGAAGGATGTTTTGAGACTGAGCTTTTATGAATTTTTTTTTTTTTTTTGGGGGGGGGGGGGGGGGTGGGGTGGGGGGTGGGGAATAATAATAAATATAAAAATTGAACCAATTTAGAAGTGTCATACAAGAAACAAGAATTGTTTAGGGGGGCCAACTTCATATCTTTTGAAAACTAAGTAAATTTAGGGGTAAAAATCTAATATTTAGGAAGTTTGGGGGGAGTAAATTTGGAGGTAAAAAACTAATATTTGAGAAGTTTGGGGGGGGGGGGGGTATGCCCCCCCCCCCCCCCCCCCCCCCAAAGCTTCAATGTGATTCCTCACCCCCCCGTGTTCAATGGCTCTCACCTACATATCTTGCCAAGATACTGACTCTCTACAAGCCAGATACTTGTTCTGCTTATTTGGTGGCATCGTGCAAACTGGATATGTAGCAGCTCTTATGGTAATTTATCATGCGATGACATGTACTTGTCATATTTGCAGGCTATAATGATGGCTGATCACTCACCTGTGTATGGCTCCAGAAATTTGATTGATCGGTATAGGGACATGAGGCTTGATGTTGATAACATGAATTATGAGGTAATTATTACTTCATCTATCTCCTTGTTGTCTTTTGGATTGTCCCAGCTTCTGTTGACTATAAATTATTGGCTTCGGGCAGGAACTACTTGCTCTAGGAGAAAGAATAGGGCATGTAAGCACTGGCTTGTCCGAGAATATGATTTCAAAGTGTTTAATGGAGACACCATATTCTTCATCAGAACTTATCCTGGAGGACCGCTGTGCTATTTGCCTTGTAAGTATTTTACTGTTCCCGTCTGGCCGTCTCTTTGATTAGGAGTGGCATGCATTTGAGATTTAGACCCAAAAGTATGGCTACTCATGATAATAGATGGAGTTTGTGAAATTTTTTCATATAGTTTAAATTACTATGGTTAATGATTTTGAGCCATGCTATTTTTTTTTTGAAATTGTTCCAGTCCATAATGATAGAGAAATGTGAATATGTTTAAAAGTCTTGCAACAGCTTGAATTTGGACAGGTTGCTTGGATTTTTTTTTTGTTGGGCTGAATAAACATCAAGGTTACTACATTTGAATATTACCATAACACAGCGTAGATATATATATATATATTTTTTTTTCTTGAGGTTGAGGGCTCTTAATATTCCAAATTAAATTTTCTGTGGTCCAAAATTTGAGTTTAGTATAGACATGCACCCAGTTAGATGCATACATAGTTATGTATATAAAAACTATATCTGGATATGTTATTTCTAGATTAGATTCATATATGATTTTTAATGGCTTAATCTTATTAGGTGTGATGTGATTTATCAAGTATTGGGCCCTGGCTTAATCTTATTGGTTCCATTTGCTTCTTGAATAGCAGTTTACCTTGTTTGCTCGAAGAAATTAGCAAATTATTTTTTGATTCATGTCACAATCTAGATGGCTGACCCACTCTCAGTGGGTTGTGGTATCATTTGGGCAGTCCATGTTCCTAAAATATGAGTTTTTTAATTGATATCTATGTGTGTGCACGAATGCATCCCCTTCCGAGGGATCTCTTTAACTTTTTCAGCATTTGGTTGACATTTGCAATTTACAGGAAGAGTACAAGATTGAGGAGGAACTTGGGAAAGTGAAGAACTGTGGCCATGAGTACCATGTGGACTGCATCAAGAAATGGTTATTGATAAAGAATGCCTGCCCCATCTGCAAAGCTCCTGCTCTATCTGATAGTTCGAAGGAGCAATAGTTAACATTTACTCTTATGTTCTTTCAATCTCATTCTTGTAAATATATAAATGGAATTGATGAAGGGAGTTACAGAGACCTCTCATGGAATGTGTATAGAATGTTTGAAGAAACTTGGTTTATTCTCAGTTCACTTATATTGTTGTCTCCCATCTCATATGTACCAAGCTCCAGCCAAAAATCTGACCTTGTTGGTAAACAGTATCAAACAATGGTACAACTGTGTCCAGAAGTCTCTTTCTCCTTATGGAAAGATAAGGAAGAGTACTTCCATTTCCTGTACAGTTGTCCCGTTGTGTTTTGACTTTTTTCAACCCTACTAGTTGGCAATAGAATATATATATATATATATATATATATTGCCTTGGATGGGGCGTGTCATGTTTAGCCCAAAATAGTTCGTTTAGCCCAAAAATAGTTTTAATCAAGTTTAAAAAAAAGTAATTTCATTTAATTGAATATAAAAAAATATAATCAAAGAATATCCAACCCAAAACATATATCCAACTCCAAGACCTTACCCAAATTGGAAATAATTATATAAAAAAAGGAATAAAAAAAAAAGAGGCAAAAAAGTATGACCATAAATTTTAGGTGGCAAGTTGCTGTTGATGTATAAAAAAATAACAGAAGTGGACCGAAGTAGACCAATTAGACTGCATGGACTAAAGCAGATCGAATGGACCTAAGTGGGGCAAAATGGACGGAAGGGGACCGATTAGACCAAAATAGACCAAAGTGGGCTGAATGGACCGAACTGGGCAGAAGTGAAGTAAACTAGACCTAAGGGGATCGATTGGACCAAAATAGACAGAAGTCTGCCTCATGGACTAAGCAGGACCGACGTGGTCCCATTGGACCGAATAAGACTGAAGTGGACTGAAATGGAGCAAACTGGACCTCAGGGGACCAATTGGGTCAAAATAGACCGAAGTGGGTTGAATGGACCGAGCTGACCCATTGGACTGAAGTAGATCAAACTAGACCGAAAGGGACCAATTAGACCAAAATAGACTGAAGTGGGCCAAATTGACTGAGCTGGACCGAAATGGACTGAAGCAACCTAATTAGACCGAATAGACTGAAGTGGACTGAATTAGATGGGCATAGCAATAATAAGTAATAGGCTTCAAAATTTTTTTTTAGACAGGACATAATATCCATTTATAGTTGTAACTGAGCAAAGTTAAAAAACAGAGCCTCCAAAGCAGGAGGTGGAGAATCCTTAATCCATATCACACCATCTATTATATGTTTATGCTTTAACTTTTAGATATTATATAAATATAAACGTGTTGATAAATTTCAATTCTAATTTGATATCAATCTTCAGAAAGCTATAGATACAAATTCTCTTGTATCACTTATTATTTTTTATTTAAAAAATATACTATATCTTAAAAAGATAATAAAATAGAACTCCAATTCAAACATTATCTCCATCCAATTGGGGTCAAAGTGCTCAATCAATGACCACCCAATTATCCTATCAAAAAAAAAAAAAAAAAAACAAAAAAAAAAGACCACCCAATTACCAGGTATTCAATAATTGATTATTTTTCTATCTTTTCTCCCCCCAAAAAATATATTAATTATTTTGCGACAAAACATGTATTATTTACTCTTTAGTGGGTGTACCGTGTACTTACTTCCTTCAGACCAATGAGTGCAGTAGGGAAACACAAAAAGCAGTCCCTCTATGAAAAGGATAACACAGTACACTATAATGAAAATGACATCAGAATCAAACATATCTGATGGGAGGCATCCAAATTCATTAATCACCATGTAACATAGCTCTACATCAATATTGTCACGTTCAATTGATATCAACAAATTTACAACTTCTTGTGAACTTATTTTTTGCAACTTCATAATACAAATCAACTCCTTCAGTTAGAGAAAAAGGTCTCAATCTCTTCCGGTTTCTCAAGCATCACCAAATTGACAATGTGAAACAAACTACTATATCAACAATTCAATGTTTCATTCATGACAGACCATGAGATATTGAGAACAAAACTATACTTTGAACTTTAAAGCCGAATCTACTTTTTCCCAACTTTACAGATATTATATGGGAACAACATCCAACTTTGTTTTCTGTGGTGACAGAAGTCTATCAATCAGCTTTCAAATGCTTCCCCAGCAAAATACTGTTTGTGGACCATTTTTTGGTAATCTGCCAAAATCATTCCACAATTCACAGATAAGATATTGCTCAAATGGATAATAAAAAATTCCAATATTTTAAATACAACAAACAGTGGTATTTCAGTGACATTGTGTGATAATATATGGGAAATACTATGCCTACATTCAAAGCCAGATAGGGTAGTTTGAGAGCAGTAACAATCGCATGGTGTTTAATACTGATACACTATAGCTGAGTTTGGATTGCACTGAAAACAACCCACGTCTGCGTTTGACATTTTTTCCCTGGATCCCATGCATTATTCATAAGACCCACAAGTACAGAAAAACGCAAATTTTGCTTTAAAATTGGGTCCCACAGCACTATTTACACATTTAAAAATTATTTTGTTACAGTGTTTTCAGTAATAAGTTTTCAGTTTTCAGCAATAAATAGTATCCAAACAGACCTTATAAATTCGTTAACTGGAGGTTGGGGTTTTTGGGACATTCATAGCCACCAACAATAACCTAATCTCAAAGCTCAAAAATGTAGAAGAAGAAAATAAATGAAAAACATAAATTGGCTGAAATGAAAATATGTGTATCCATTATCTAACCTTCCTTATTGCACCATAAAGCTGCAGCATAGCTGTTGAGAGGACTCTCTGGGTTAGGCTCTGCATATGAGAACTGTTAGGCACTGAAAAAAAGTGACAAAGAAAACTTAAATATGTAGGTTATAGCAACCAGACCTCCCAATAGACTCTGAATGGACAAAAGAATTGTTCTACAATCATAAGCTGAAGACCATTTGTCCTGAAGCAACATAAGAAGAGAATTACATCAGTTCTACTTTTTTTTTTTGGATAGACTCTGAATGGACAAAAGAATTGTTCTACAATCATAATGAAATAATTTCACGTCAGAGCAAGTAGAACTCAGTATAATAAAAAAATATTGCTCAGGTTTCAACTACTTGAACTTTAACTTATCACCCACATTGAGTCTTTTTCTTTTCACCTAAATTTCCAGTGCCTGATAAAACTTGTAACCATCTAAAACCTTGACTATTCTAACTTAATTTTCTGACCCAAAATCCATGACAAAAAAACTATCCTGTAAAATCATTCAAGTGATCTATTACTAGATCTTTTCTTTTGTATAAGACTATAAGGACAAGTGATCTATGCTATGCCTGAGTGTTCACCCTCACCAACAAAAAATTCAAACATAATTAGTTATTCTTTTTTATTCGTAAGTTAAATATGCACCCAGTGGATGTCTTGAACCCACAACCTTACTCTCCATTCCATTATTTGGGAGAGGAAAGTGTTAGTTGAGCCATAGCTCGTTGGCAAACATAATTGAATATTCTTAATCAACTTATTCAAATTTCATCATTTTAGAACATCAACATTAACCATTGAATATTCTCCCAATCTCCCATTTCATCTCTCTTTAAGTCCAGTATTGTGAGGGATTTCACAATTTGCTCCAATACCAATGGGCTTGGTCTGCGATCGAATGCTATAAAAGATATGTGCCCCCCCCTCATCCTTCACCAATTGGTGGTTGGATGGATTGGTAAGGCATACGGTCCGACAAGTGGTATCAGAGCCAAGGTCATAGGTTCGAGTCGTTGGAGCCGCATTGTGAGGGAGGGATTGTGAGGGATTTCACAATTTGCTCCAATACCAATGGGCTTGGTCTGCGATCGAATGCTATAAAAGATATGTGCCCCCTCATCCTTCACCAATTGGTGGTTGGATGGATTGGTAAGGCACACGGTCCGACAAGTATTACAAAGTTTGCTAAAAGAAAGTTAATCTACCAACTTTAATTGATACCTGAAGTATGTCAAGACAAATGTTGCCAAACTGATCAACATTCGGATGGAAGCACATCGTCTCGAACTTGATTTGGGGTGGTTTAAAAGGGTAGTCCATGGGAAAACGTAATGAGAGTTTGTAAGATAAACCCTCATACATAGTTCCTTTTCCACCCTCAATCGTACCAATCCATGTAAAAATGCTCTCGCCCTCAGGAAAAGCTGATACTCCTAAATCCCCTCCACTCATCTGCAGAAACAAACTTCTCTCTCTCTCTATTAGAATTAGTGAATACACAACACCAGCAAAAAATAAAAAGGAGAAAAATGACTTTAAGACTTTTTCGGAGAATCAAGGAAAAGCAATTCTTATCTAATGACCACAACCAACAAGAAACAAAGAAACACACTCAAAGCTCCATAGGTAAGATTGAAACTTAATGATCCACAAACCTTGTTAGAAACCGCTTAAATGACATAATTAATGATTCACTCTATTGTAAATGACAAAATAACCCATTTGTTTTCTAAAGACTTTTACATTAAATTCCACAAACTTAGAATCCATTTCCTATTCAACTTTCCATAAGATTCTAATCAGAATAAACAAATTTTCATTATTAAAAATATAAAAAATCTTTATCCATTTCCTATTCGACCTTCCATAAGATTCTGATCAGCATAAACAAATATTCATTAAAAAAAAAATCTTTATTCATTTCCTATTCAACCTTCCATAAGATTTTTATCAGTATAAACAAATTTTCATGAAATAAAATAAAATAAAAACAAATCTTTATCTATTTCCTATTCAACCTTCCATAAGATTCTAATCAGCACAAACAAGTTTTCATTAAAAAAAAAAAAAAAATCTTTATCCATTTCCTATTCAACCTTCCATAAGATTCTAATCAGCATAAACAAATTTTCATTTAAAAAAAAAATCATCATCCAAGAGAATTCAAAAACTGAAAGCAATTCCCTAATCAATTTCACTACTTCATTAGCCTATGAAAGACAAAGATTGATCAAACAAAATATGCGGTTTTAAGAAAATCAGCACGTATCGATAAGGAAGATATCGAAGCAAAAACATACCATGAGAGACATCAATTCCTTTTGAAGCCTGCAAAAAAATAAAACTAATTAAACCAACATGAAATCCGTGTAAAGCCTAAAGATTCTGAAGTCTATATTTCTTTTTTCTTTCCTTCTTCAAATTCTCTCGGCAACCAATCACAAGGAAAAAAAAAAAAAAAACTTCTTTCTTTCTTTCTTGTTATTGTTTTCTCTGGAAACAAACAGAAATTTGAGGAAAAAGACAATAGACCTTTGAGAAACAGAAGATGTGTCGACGGGTATAGGCGAATTGGTGGCCTGTTTAAGTGGAGCCGCCGCTGCATGGCGATGATGCGGCTGCGGGATCGACGCGTTGTCCTCCGTCGGATTGGGCCGGACCTCCATGAATCTACGATCAAGATCGAGATAGTGAGACTATGAGAGAGAGAGAGAGAGCCTATCAGAAATGAAAAAAACCGATTCAACGGTTGTGATTTAATCGATCAATCAATCAATCACTGAAGTTGGTAGTCTGATGAATAGCGGTGAATTATGAATAGTGGGAAATGAGATCAATTTTGAAATGTTTGTTTGGGAAATTGGCAGTTTGGCACTGCCACTTTGGCTTCGCTTTGGTTATTTTAGCGTTTGTGAATGGTTGGTAGTTTAATCTGTTACGAATATTCTTCTTTTTTTTTTATATATAAATTATATATATTTATATTATTTTAGATAGGTATTTTCTTGTCATTGAATTAAAAAAGAAAAAGAAAAAGATATTTAGGATTTAATCTTTGCTTACAGCAAAATTAAATTGGTGTTTTGATTGGTTAATAAAGAACAATTATCATGAATAAACACCATAAGATGAAATTCTTTAAAATTATTATAGTTAAGCATGATTATAATGCAACCACAACATTTGTTGCAGATGTAAATTGCTAATCCTACCGTCTATGGAATAATAATATGCTTAAAAATTAATACTTTTTTCAATATAAAGATTAATATAATCAGGAACAGTATTGACATATAAACAGTTTTTTTATTTTATAAATTTTTAAAAGGAATAGTAATGGAATGATTGATGACTCAACAGCTTATTAAAAAATTGTACAAAATTTAGAGTTAGCTTCTTTAAAGCTAACTTTCCTGAGGTGGGTTTTGAAGATCATTAAATTAATGATAATGATAAGATAAATGGTATTGATCTAAACTATAATATGTTTGGAAGGGAAACTTGTAAAGACGTTTATGCTTTTATTTTTTTTTATTTTTGTTAGAGATATATATTATTCATATTAGCCCAATGTAATAGGCCCAACCCTAATTCTACTTTGTGTGCAAGTCAAGTCTCCTACTTGTACTAGAAGTCTATTAGTCTAGGGTTTAGTCACCTATATATACTCATGTTAGGGTTCATTGTAACACAGGAGGTTATTATACTACACTCTCATACAATAAAGACATAACCCTCGTGTTCTCAGTGTTCCTCCTCTATGCTTCCTCTTCCGCATCTACTCTAGCATACACAACATGGTATAACACATCGCGTTGCTAATATTTAACATGGTATAACACATCGCGTTGCTAATATTTAACATGGTATCAGAGCCAAACTCCGTTCTTGGCATCAAACAAATATCTCTAGCAAACAAAGAAGATTCTCATGTGCACATCGCCAACAGAAGTCAGAGCATGCTTCTCTGCTGGATCTAGACTCCACGGCATCTCGCAGCCACTGTGGCGCAGTGCTGTGTCCAAGATCCATAGGCTCAAGCAAACTGTGACTTAACTTATCAGATCTGCGCAAATCCAAGCCTCGCCTGACGAAACCAACACCACAGACGTGTTCCAAGATCTCTCGCGACCAAAACCCAGAAATCCGGTCACCCAAATCCTTGCCACGCGCCTCCACGCGCCGAAGAAGCCTCCGAAAAATTTCCACGCGCCGCCGCAGATTCACGACTCCCAGGCTAGATCTGAGTCACACGCGCTGCCAAGACGGCCTTCTCGTCCACCGATCTACTTGGCCTGAGAATCTGGTGGTCATACGATGCTGCACGCGCCACCACGCGCTAGCGCAGTTTCTAGCGACTTCTCCACGCGCCGCCGCCGATTTCACAGGGTCAGATTCTCCGATGGTTACACGCGCCGCCATGACGGCCTCGTAGCTCGCCGATCTACCAAACCACCGAAGTCCGAGCATCAATCTCCCTTGCACGCGCCTCCACGCGCCGTTGGAAGTTACAGAGACGCGCCGGTGAATAGAACACGCGCCGATAATCAGCCACGCGCCGAAACTGAAGCTGCTGTCACCTGATGACGTCATCAGACACGTCAGCCCTAATCCACGTCAGCAGCCACGCAAGCAAGTCCACGTCAGCCCTAGTCCACGTCAGCGACACGTCATCAGCCACGTCAGCAGTGTCGTCCCGTCAGCACCACGTCACCTAGCTGACCGTTGACCCGGACCGACCCGACCCGGACCGACCCGGATCTGACCCATGAGCACTTTGACTGTTGACTTTGACCTGGACCAGTTGACTTTGACTTTTTGCGTTGACCTTTGACCAAAAGTCAAAATTTCCAAAATGGCATATCTTGCTCAGTTTTTTGCGTAGATTCCGATTTTGGGCTCCATTTCTGCATTTGAGGCTCCGAAATTGGACATTTGGCATATTCTTCATTGTGGTTTCTTCGAAGGCATTCTTCAAGGCATCTCCAAGTGATCTTCTCATGCTTATCCAACCTCAAGCCTTCATCGAGCTTCCGCCTTGAGTTTGAGGGAGGGTGTTAGAGATATATATTATTCATATTAGCCCAATGTAATAGGCCCAACCCTAATTCTACTTTGTGTGCAAGTCAAGTCTCCTACTTGTACTAGAAGTCTATTAGTCTAGGGTTTAGTCACCTATATATACTCATGTTAGGGTTCATTGTAACACAGGAGGTTATTGTACTACACTCTCATACAATAAAGACGTAACCCTCGTGTTCTCAGTGTTCCTCCTCTATGCTTCCTCTTCCGCATCTACTCTAGCATACACAACATGGTATAACACATCGCGTTGCTAATATTTAACATGGTATAACACATCGCGTTGCTAATATTTAACAATTTTTATAAATTTAATCTGAGAATCATGTTTGTGCTAATTTCTGTCTTGATGTCATTGTTTGATTGTTTTGTCTTTTACGGAAAGGGCAACCAGCTAATTGCCATCAGAGTCAGACTCCATATTCATAGCTCACACACTCACACAAGTCTAAATCAAAAAGGAAAAAAAAAAAAAAACACATAAATATATATAGTAATAAAGTAATGGATTATGAGTTCATTTGTTTGTATAGTTTGAAAAATTAGCCATAATTTTGAAGACCCCCTCAAAAAAAAAAAAAACCATAATTTTGAAGTAGTTGCATTGCATCAGGTATGAATTTTTTTTTTTTATTGACCGGAGAAATCAATATAAGCTTTTCAGGGAAGGGGATTAGGATTTCAATATGAGAAGTTAGAAGTGAGCTGGTTTATATTGCCAAAAATGTCGGCTTTGATTTCAATTAATTTTTATTTTTTTGGTAATATAATCAAACTTGACATCTTAGTAGTTAGAATTGTCCCCCTACAATAATATAAGAGTTAAATAATTGATGGGTCTGTGGAATCCACTTTATAGAAATAGAATTAATTGATTATGATTGAAATCCTGTTTGCAATTATGAGATACAATAAACTCTAGTTTTTTATAGCGTAGCCAGAGATTTTATGTCTAATTGTCTATACATCAACAAAAGTTCGTTTATTTTGCAGTTTATTAAATGATATGGGCCATATGGCCAAGATGTATAATTTTCAATTTATTCTATGCTGTAAAATAATTTTTTCTGGGATTTTTTTAATTATGTTTCCATTTCCAGAGATGGTAACCATGTAGCTCATAGGCTCATAGCATTTCTTTTATTGTTGTTTTAGAGCTTTTTTGAGCCAAAAAAAATCTATATGTTCTAGGATAACAACCATTAAAATTGTGCCAAAAAAAAAGTAAACAACGATTAATATTATAAATATATGTGAATCTAATCCAAATTCATATGATCATATTTTGTTGGATACCAAGTTGCCAACAAGATATGATGCTTTATTTGCTGGTTATCTTTCAAAGATTGCAGGACTAGTCAGAATAAACTATTGAGATGGGGTTACTAAGGGGACTATCTTTGTGCTTTTTTTGTAGGGATTGTATAAAATACGAGGATCACTTGTTCTTTGAATGCCCATTGAACAAGAGAATTATGGCTCCAGGTTGAAAGCTTACGCCTAACTCGGTTAATTAAGAAGGCAGACCAGGCCTGAACTCCTTCAATGGAGTGTTAAGGACTTGAAAGGAAAGGGAATCTAAAATCTGTAATCTGCAAAAGTTGCGGCTGCTGCAATATATGATATTTGGCTCTAAAGAAATACAAGAATTTTCAATGGGGTCATCAAGACTGGGGAAAGCATTAATCATGCTATCAAATGGGATGTGAAGGCTAGGATTGGTTAATTCAGGAACTTTAAATACTCCTTTACAGATCAAAATTCTTTGTAACTTGTGGGGCATTCCTTGTTCAGTGTTCAAAGTGTAGGTGGAACAGGTTTAGTTAGATGCTGGTCTTGGTTTTAGCCTTTCTGTTGGCTTGTATTTTTGCTATAGTATGTAGCTGTGCTCCTGCAGTTTTTGCAGCTATTCCTATTTACTGCTTGTAGTATAGATTGTTAAGGTTAATAAAGTTTCTGCTCATTCATCGAAAAAGAAAACTATTGCAGGCCAAAACACACTGATATGTATTATTGGGCAGGCAAAAAAAGAACTTGTGTAGAACTGCCCTGCTAGTTACATGGATCTTGGCAATGGCAAATTATTCAAAGAGGCCTGATATGGAGGCTACAATACTTGTTTCATTGCTGTTCATGTACAACTTATAAAGGATCACCATCAAACTAATATGTACTCACACATTTGCACACTCACACTAAAAATTTTCTGTTTTATCTTGAGGAAAGAAAAAATATATATAATTTATGGCAAATAAACAAAAAAAAAAAAAAAAAAAAATTCTTCTCTCTCTCTTTTTTGGTTTTTTGTTTTTTTTTTTTCACTTGTAAAAAGAAAAGTATTATTCACGATGCCTCAAGCCCTCGAAAAAGAAAAAAACTGTCAATCCTAATTACAAATGCTTGAATCATCCTTGCCACTATTGGTGCACAAGTGCCAACCATCTGTCATGTACAAAAAATGTACACTGGTATAAGTATGTAACAGTCTCCTATGATCCAATCGCCATTGGCTTATTCATTTGCTAAAGGAGAAATCCGACGAAACAATGTTGATTTCATGTTGAGTACGAATGGGTCCTGGAGCTGGAGGCAATTGCATTGAGCTAGGATCTTGAATTGCCTCCAGCTCCAGGACTATGTTACTTGGGGATGGCACATCTTCTATGTCCGAATGATCATTTTCAACATTAAACCTTGTTGGAGATGCATGCGTGCTATCAAGGCTGCTATGGTGATAGTTGTGCAAGAGGTTTACCGGGGACATGCCGTGTGTTGGAGTTGCTGGCCTACTTGAAAAGGGTGTAGTACTCTCAGAATGATGGCTATGCTTAATGTTCTTTTTGGCTGTGCGATGCCAATTTTTCAATGCTGTTGCCACTTTATCATTAAAAATGGTGGGTTTCATGGTAGATCCCATCTGTAAAATCATTCCCAAAAAAACAATTGGTTATAAATTGATGGTAATCATCACCAATTCACAATGGTCCTCTTTTACTATGGTATTATAGTTTAGAGTAAACTAAATTTATTCTTAGTTCTGTACCTTTTTCAAGCTACAAGACCTATAGGTGTAATAGTACTATATATATCAAGAAGTTAGAAAAAGATATGCTACCATTTCTCACCTGAGTCACCAAAGCATAGAGAGGCAAAGTCACATAACTGCATAGAAATTGTATGACGACCCTGAAGAAAATGCCAGTGTTGTTAAGATTAACAATTCTTAAATTTAATGATAATCAATAATCACTAGTCCTTAATCATCTATATAAATCTGAACAAAGACACCAGCATACAGAATTCTATACATGGGTATTTGTGATGAAACTCACCCCATTGAGATTCTGACGACGAGATCTGCAGTGCGCCTATGGAAGCAATTCCTTAAGCCAAACTCATACTGAAAGAGATGAAAACATATAATAGGAAAGTTAGAAAATGCTCTCAGCATATGGTTCTCTTGTAGCAATATTCTATATCCTAAAAATGGATTAAAAGAACAGAATCATGTTGCCCCACGTTAGACAAGAAACAAAGTGACATATTAATTAAGAATTAAACATGCTAAATACAGCAGGTATGATTAAGTTGCCTTGTTAATTTTTATTTGTATAGTTAGCTCATGACTCAAAGAGCATGATTTCAGATAGAATAGAATAAGGATCCCTAAGGCTATGATTGTTGTTATTGTTACAGTTCAATTCATCAAAAAAAAAAAGTTAATTAATATTGTCATCATTTAAGCACCAGACATATGATTTTTAGCAATGAAAATGTCACAAAGGACTTCTATAGCAGTGCAGACATCATTAAGTACTTAGTAAATGATAAAATAGTTGAGCAGAAATGAAATGCTTACCGTACTCCAAGCAAAGAAGGCCAATTGAAATGCATTCTGCCATTAAAAGTCATCACATAGAGAGGCCAAAAGCAAAAGAGGTTAATGTTAGAATCCTCATATATTGATTGACATACTAGTAATTTTCTTGATGTAAGTGAAAGATACCTGAAAAAGAACCAAGTGAATGAGAAAGAGGATGAACTTGGGGCGTCCAAACCAGAAGAGGTCATCACCTAGCTGCACCACAGGTGCACCTCTAATCACAGCACCTCTATCTTGAATGCTTAGCCCCATTTTTGTAATTATGACTAGTAGCTTTGTCCCCACCAAGAGTATTACCTATAAAATTCACAAAAAAAAAAAAAAAAAAACACATTATCTTCCATTTATTACTCCCTCCGTCCCACTTTGTTTGTTCTCTATTCCATTTTGGGATGTCCCAAAATATTGTCCTGTTTCTAAAAATAAAAATCATTAATTTACTTATATTCCTATTATACCCCTATTAATTTACTAATTCAATTTTTTGATAAATTTATTTAAGGGTAGTTTAGAAAACTTACACATTTTTAAAAGGTAGACAAGACAATAAATGATGTTTCCTTAAAAAGTTTGACTTTTCAAACAGGACAAACAAAATGGGACGGAGGGAGTATGCAACAACCCAAAATTAGAATGAGTTCAAGGTTTTTTTTTTTTTTCCTGGTTGCTTACAATTAATGGGAGAAATGGTAGCCATAAATAAGAATTCAATCCTGTCCAAATATAGAAAGAAACATTTATTAGTCAATAATTACTAAGACAATCCATACCAAATTTGGTTTCAGAAATGAGAATTGACACAAAATAATGGGCCCTGGCTGTATTCTAGTAAAAAACGAAAGTCATACACTGTGCTTCAAGTTCAAATTAGACTAGGCCCATATTCTAAATTGAGAATTCTGCCCAAATTTGTCAATAGTTTAATGTCCAAGAAGTAGCGTTTAGCTTACCATATGTGTTGGACACTAGGAATAACACAGCAAAGAACCATACGATTGGACTGCACATGAGAATTAAGGTTAGGAATTAGGATTATTCTAAGATAATTGAAAATCAATCAAAGAAAGAAATCAAATTCTAAAATGTTGGAGCACCAACCTGATCCCCACCACAACTATGAAATCCTCTTCAAGTGATCTGCTAATATATTTTTGGAAATCGAATTTTGTTTCACTTTCGGGTGGCAAATGTGCCTGAAAATCACATTATGTAACATTGGAGTTCCAGTTATAAACATGAATTTATATATATATATATATAATTTATATCTCTTTCTTAGGAGATGACATATACACCTGAAACAAGATATAATTTTTCTTTTCTCATTAAAGTGTATAAAATCTTGAATATTTTGTTACTCCATATATAAAAACTTACCATGATAAATCCATGTCTCAGTGTAAGGTAATCGACCTTGGTAACTGAGGTAAGGAATTGTCGAAAGAAACACACCTGATGAAAGGAGGAGAAAGAGCAACTTTAAAATTTGTACCACAGTTAAGTCTTATGCCTTTAATTTTCCAAAAAAAAAAAAGAAAAAAAAAAAACACCAAAATTTCAGTATATAGAAAAGTAGTTGGAAGTCTTAATCGTACTTAAAACCATGCACTTTCTGAAATTATTGTTTTATTAATTGCATTCTCAGGCTTTTTACTTCCCCAAAATATTTTTCAAAAAACTCCCTCAAAAAAAAAAAAAAAATATATATATATATATATATATTTCAAAAAATATTTGACTACCTCCCGGGTTCCATGCAAATATATCATGCACATGCAGAGTAATTAGTTTAAATAATAAATCAATAAAAATCTTTTTAAGTACTTAATAAATTCACATAAATCGGGTAAGGATGTTGTAATTTCAATTGGAAACTTAATTCCTAACTTACAATCCAAAGCAAAATTGGTGACTTGCTCCAAAAGTTCAAATGTCTTCGTCCGAATGATGTATCCCTTGCAAACCTAAACCTCTCTGGATCTGCATCACATAAATCATTGTATGTATATATGTCACACCCATCAAGTGCATAATTTTTATTAACATAACTATCAAAAAAAAAAAAAAAACCTTTCATTTTATTTTAACTTAAATTGGCATCAGCAAACCTCAACTTGACATTGCACGGGCAATATAATAAATGTACTAATTAACAGAAGCTTAACTAGCCACCCAATCAGCAAAAATAGGTAAAATAAATAAAACATTAATATTGCTATCATAGCTAAAAACAGCATGAGAAATGTTAGACACATTAATTTTCATAATTTTTTTCTTGATTGTTAAAGTGATAAATTGTAATGAGAGTAACATCTCTTTTATATAAATCTTTTAGTTATACCATTTTTATTATTATTAGTATCAACCAGTCATACCATTTTTATTATTACTAGTATCAACCATAAGTTCATAACAAATCACCTTATCAATTAAAAAAGGAAAAAGAAAAAAGATTATAAAAATTATTGTACAACTATTCTCTTTTTGACAAGTAAATATAAAATAATCCGTTGTTTTATATTAAAAAACAAGGATGTGATGACTTTGTGAGCCACTTTTGTCAATTATTTTTTTGGTGTTTGACGAGAGAGAGAGAGAGAGAGAGAGAGAGAGAGAGAGAGAGAGAGAGAGAGAGAGAGAACTCTTACCAAGTCCATAAACAGACAAATTAACTAATTTGACTTACTTGAAATGGGTACAATTTTTAAACGACAACGTGCATGCATTTTTGACTTAAACTTTAGGCAAACTCGGTCCTCCCGGATATCTTTTATTTGTCTACGAACTAATTGTTTGTTTTTAGTTTTTATTAGGGGTGTGCAGAAAACCCACCGACCCGTCAAATCCGACCCAATCCAACCCGACCTGTCGGGTTGGGTCAGTTTTTAAGGTTTGGTGGGTTGGGTTGGGTTACAAAAAAAATTTTTATGGCGGGTTGGGTTGGGTTTGGGTTATAAAATTACAAACCCGCCAAACTCAACCCGACCCACCCATATTTAAAATATATTTTTATATTAATAATTTTTTTTAAATCAATTGTAGGACACTTTTATATATATATATATATATATAAATATATATTATATATTTAATAATTAAAAAAAACAGTTATGGAGCAGCATTTCCTTAGTTTTTCCTACTAATACTAATTATATATATATATATAATATATTATATAATTAATAAATTTTTTTAAATAGCCAGTTCTTCCTATCCTATATAAAAGCCAATTAGTTCACACAAATCCTAATAAATTACTATTGTTGTTTAGTCATTAATGTTGTTTGCCTTTAAGGAGTTACATTGATACTAATCTTTAGGTTTTTTTAATATTTTAATATTTTTTTTTCTACTCAATTTAATAATAATAAAAAAAAATTTCAAACCCATGGGTTCAACCCGACCCATGTGGGTTGGGTTGGAGTTATGTGATGGGTTGGGTTGGGTTGGGTTTTTTTTGACCCACCATGATGGGTTGGGTCAAAAAATCCCCTCAACCTGACCCAACCCGACCCATGTACACCCCTAGTTTTTATTAGCTAAGGCATCGCAGTGGTGTATAGTAGCCTTGAAACTACTACGTGTATTCCCACATAAAATAATGAGAAACAAAACTTGATTGGTTAGCTATATTCACCCGTCTGAAAGTAGTACGTGAGGCATACCGTTATAGTATTGGTATTCAAGTGTCTTTGTTTCGTCCTCCCAAACCTTCCATTTTCTCATCTGCAATCCATTCCAAACAAGAATTTAATTAGTAATCATTCGAATTTCAAAGTAATTATCAAAACACATGCTGTGTGGGGTTCACTAATAATTATCTTATGCTGACATATACAGAATATATATATATATATATATATATAATAAACACATTTGTGAGAGAGATTATTATGTACAAGATATCTTCTGGGCTCACATACTGTCAGATATGGTGCATAAGATAATTGAGAGAGAGAGAGAGGTGTTGCAATTGTGTATGGTAAATTAATTAAGTACCTTAGTTCTGCCCAAAGCCAAGGTGGTGATGCAGTAGAGCACATGAACAACAGCTAACACAAAAATGAATACGTGGAGCTCGTGAATCCCATATGCAGATACCAAGGCCACTTTACCCTGCCAAAATGTCAAACATAAAAATTACAGAAAATAGAAATATCACAAATTTTATAGATTGATGTGTTATAAATTACAAATTATAGTTCAAATATTATTTATTTATTTATTATGTTGTTAAAGAGGCACAAATTACATTGATTAATTACCATTTGCCATTTTAGTTTTCAAAGCTGAAGTCAAGCTTCTACAGCCAATTCATCATAATTTATTTGTTCCATTCCAAGTCTTCAACAACCTCTAGGTCCTCTATCCCAATAATAAAAGACTATTCATTGGTGGTACCACAATACTAAATTCATTTACATTAAGTAGCTATAGTAGCTATGCCAGAATACCAATATATTTGGAAACAAAAAATAAAAAGAGAGACAAAAGAAATCATTCCTGAGTTAGCTTTACCTTTGTTGTGCATTTGTCAATTACTTTTGCAGCTAACATTCTTCGTGAACCGAAATCAAAATCCAAAATTTGTAGTAGTTTCCGTCCTTCGTTCTGGGAATTTGAGTATGCGCTACTACTCTTGTCACCCTTTTTACAAGGGTGCCAAGTGGCTCCAACACTCTTGGGTATACATATATTAGTAATGGGTGTTTGAAGCACTATTAGGAGCAAGGATATGAATCCCATTATCATAAGCTCTGGAGGGAAAAAAAAAGGGTTAGGCTTTGGACAGACTTAACTTCTTCTTTTTTAAGACATGTTTGAGATTAGATAAACTGAGTATTAATTGTAATAATATATAAATGATTATGGTTTGTCAGTACCTCCTTTGATCTTTTCAAGGGCTTCATAGAGAGCTCTTTTGTGTTTGTTTTTTAGCCACTACAAGGAAATGAAAGAATCTCAGTCATCATCAAGAAGAAAATACAAACAATATAGGAACAACAAAAATAGTAGGTTGGACATCACAAACAACTTCTTTGTTTCTCTCAAGCATCAGAGAGCAAAATTCAAGAAGATTTGATACAAAAAATGATAGTTGTGTATATAGGTCTGACCCCAAACTTTAATTTTGAAGTTCATTGCATGAATAACGTGAGCTATATATAGATAGATCTCTATTTAAGCCAACCGATCGACTGGCAAACTTAAAGATTAATGTTTAGAAATCATGAATAGCTATATATCTACCACCTTAAAAACTATACTATATAAGATAACTATTAAAACTTTTTGGTGGGACATTAAGATAAACAGGTAACCTTACCTTTCCAATGATATGAATAATATGTTCAACAAAGATAGAAATAAGAACCAACACGAAGCACACCACCGCAACAGCCCATGTTGGCGTTTCCTCTAGTGTACGTTCATACTCTCCTACGGCCATCACAGTGCCCTAGCCCTCGATCGAAGCAAAACTCTAAGAAAGTTTACAATAAATAAATGGAAGAGATTGCTGCAGGGATGAAGATATGGATAACTCTTTACAAGTTGTTCACAGCAAAGATTTAATGATTGCAGCTTGCAGTTTCTATACGTATGTTATATTAATGCTGGATGTATATGTGTGCAGAGAGAGTGTTTGTTGTTTATATAGGGAAGAAAGTCTAAGGTTACAGAAGAGACCGAGAGGGTAAGACAAGGAATAGAAGACTTTGACATTTTCAAAGATTGGACGTTTGGAGAGAGAACCAAGATTTATAGGTGTGCAGTGACGGTGCCACCTTATTGTCAGGTTGGTCCTCGTCAGGGTGGTCCAGAACCACCTTGATCTTGAAAAAAAATTATATATAATAATTTAAAATTTTATATTTATTTACTCTTAAAATGTTTTTTTGAGACCACTTGAATTTTTTTATGTCAATGAAATTAAATTTTGGTCTATAATTTGAGCAATTTAACAATATATTGGAGTCTTTCAAACAAAAAGGAAAAACTCAAAAAAAAAAAATTTATAATAAAACTACTACAGGCCGGGCAGTGGCTTAATTCCTTCGACTAAGCACACTGCCCAATACAGCACAATTTTCAACATTTTATTATTTTTTATTATAGTATTATTTTTCTTCATTAGACATATATTACTTACTTTTCATTTTTAATTATTTTTTCTTGTTTATTCTTAACCACACACGTCTTCTGTCTCTTCGATTTTTACACTTCATACTTTTAAATTTTATCATATCTTCATTTACACTTTTACATCTATGTTTTGCCTTCCTCCTTATTCGTAACTTTTGTGTCTTCTAACAGTACCAGTGCGGCAGTGCCTCTTCTCAAGTTTTGAGTCTTAAATTTCTCAATACGATTTTTTTTTTTTAGCTGTACATGTACCTTTGTTCATTTCTTTTCTTTTCATTTTTTTCCATTTTGAGGTTTTTTGATTTATAGAATGCAAATTTGTTTTGGTTTTAAGAACAATTTTTTTTTTTTTTGAGCACAAACTTCATGCCAGCCGAATCTTGAATTTCCGTCAGTATTTACCGAAACACCCGAAATAGACCAGAATAACCCGAAATTTTTTCCAAAGTGGAATAAGGTGGGTTACTGTTCCGGTTTGTTTACTGGCACAATATTTTCCAGCCGTTACTGTCGGAACGGAATGAAATTAATAATATTGAATCAAACCTAATTACCTAAAGGCTAAAAAGAAATAAGATTGTGTAATTTATACTTTCTAAGGATTACCCTGAACAAAATTTCTGGAGTCGCCAATTGTATGTATGTAAAGTGAGTGTTTGTTGGTTGTATAGTGAAGAAAGTCTAAGGTTACAGAAGAGACCGAGAGGGTAAGACAAGGAATAGAAGACTTTGACATTTTCAAAGATCAGACGTTTGGGGAGAGAACCACTAGTATCAAAAAGTTTATCTATTAACAGAAGAATTAAAAGAAACTTTTCTCCTATATTAATTGTTTGGTGGATAAAGAAAAGAGAGTGAGAGAAAAAGTTAGAAAATACCACTAAATTAACTTTCTTTTATTTTACTTTAAGTGTGGGTTTATATTATTCCTCCTAAGAGATGATGTAATAAAACATTTACTTTTAATATTCTCTTTATCTATGATTCATACTTTACTCAATAAGCGGGATTTAAAAATGGTAATCGACTTTGAATTTAAGAACCCCAAAGAATGGGTTGAGTGGTTTCTAAATCTTAAGGTCTCATGATCTCGTTTCTCGTGAGATCAGAAAGGTTTTATGTTTGAAACTTCTAGCCAATAGCTTTAGACAATTTTTAAGAGATTCTAAATAATCTGGTACTTGAAGAATGCTGTAGACATATAGGTAAGTTGAACCAATTTAAAATCTTATTCATGCTCTTTGTTACCTCTTTTCTCATAATACTCTCTAACGCGGAAGTAAAAGTGGGAGAACTAAAAAAAAATGTACGTTGACAAATAATCTTATTTGACTGATTTACTCCTATTTTAATAATTTAATTGATTTTTAAAGAGTAATAATTCATTGTAACACTTTTCCCCTCTCATTTTTCTTGTGTTCCTAACTAAATAAATATTTTTATTTATTGTGGTAGCAAAAACTTTAGAACTTTTTTTTTTTTTTTTTTTTTTTTTTTTTTTGTGGACAAGAAAATTTGTATTATAGCAAACAAAAGATTGAAACATGCACACAAAACAACAAAGTTTAACGTGAATCAACCAATTCTATGTCTATATATACAAGAGCAACACCAACACCAAATGTACATTGTCTCTTTCTCCTTTTGTCTCTACCATAGTGCTGTGAATTGTGATATAAATTTATTTTATTTTGTATCCTTTTCTTTTTATTTCTACTGTGGGGCCCAAGAATTTGTGGTCCTGACCCATTTTTACATTAAGGCCCAAGGCCCGAGCCGAGGAGGGGTATAGCTGAGGACGAGTAATAAAAATCTAAGTAGCCTTGAGACATAGCCGAGGATAATTCTGTCCTCGCCATATCCGAAGCCCCCCTGAAAGAAAGGGCAAGAACGGTATAGGAACAGTTTTGGAAAAAATCTAAAATATCTATGTCAATAGAGAAGGGGACGCTGGATAGTATAACGACCAAGGACAAAGGGAAAGCTGCCATTACAACCATTGAATACTCTGCATCTGACAGAGCCATGCTCTTCAGTTTTTACAACCACCCCCAACCACTTTGGGTATGGGCTGATGGGACAAATATCAGTCCTGGAAAGTCGATCCTACACGTGAACGTAGGATAAGGGATACAGGCTAATATAAAAAGAGAAGCAAGCAATCCGGAAGAATGGTTGGGAAAAAAGGCCAAGAACCATAGCCTCCCAGACCGCCTCAAGGAGAATTACTCCTCGAGCGAACACGACCTAATTCTGTACGAACAAGACGACTAACCCTCGTCCGATGACCAAGGTCTAGCCTTTCAAACCCACGCTCTATAAGTGATATTGTTTGGGCCTTTTTACGTGCGAACCCAACATCATTTTGGGTCGTTACAAATTGAGTCCTTACAATTGGCGCCGTCTGTGGGAAAGGCTTGTGTCTTGGCACAAGCGGTGGTTGAGATGATCCCCCACATCATTTCCAACAGCCGGTTGTAGTGTCCTAGCATAAAGTTCCACTAGGGGTTATGCCTCGTAGCGTCAGTAGCGCGGATGGTTCTAGGGGCTTGGCCGAGGAGCTAATTCCCCTAAACCACGGTCCCACGCCATAACTGAGGGGTTAATTCCACCAGCTACTTAAAAATCAAGTTTTGGACAGAACCAAGGTATTGCATGGTCCTCGGACTCAAACCTATGGGGAAACTAACTATTTAAAAACTGAGTTTTGGACAGAACCAAGGTATTGCATGGTCCTCGGATTCAAACCTATGGGGAAACCAACTACTTAAAAACTGAGTTTTGGACAGAACCAAGGTATTGTATGGTCCTCGAACTCAAACCTATAGGGAAACCAACTACTTAAAAATCAAGTTTTGGACAGAACCAAGGTATTGCATGGTCCTCAGACTCAAACCTATGGGGAAACCAACTACTTAAAAATCAAGTTTGGGACAGAACCAAGGTATTGCATGGTCCTCGGACTCAAACCTATGGAAAAGTCAGCTACTTAAGGAGAATTCTAAGTCGCTCAGTCCTTGGACCAAATACCAAAAAAGGCTAAGGCTATGAAGGTCATTAGGAAGATGGCAAAACACCTTATTAATCAGCGACCCCCAGGGGCTGTTCATTTTGGGTTATATATCCTCGGATGATTACTTCCTACACGGCACCGAGCTTTCAGCCATCATCTCGTTTAAGTTTGGGGTATACAACCCATTTTCAAGTCGGTCTTATTGCACACGATAGCTCCAATAAGTTCATAATAACATTTTTTTCTTGGTAAGGGTTTCAGCTCTAAGTATTGTTTTCTCAGGTCGGCGTTATTATGCCAGGCAGCTCTAATAAGCTCATTATAATATCTTTTTCTTTTTTCTTAGTAAGGGTTTCTACCCTAAGTATCATTTGTTCAAATCGGCATTATTATGCCGGATAGTTTCAATAAACGCAGGGTAAGGTCTTTTTATTAACAGGAATTTCGGCCCTAAGCATCATTCGGAGTATAAAAAAAAAAATCATCATACAGTAGTACGTCCATTCTCGGCATAACCATTACAGGAAAGAAAGAATACATAGAATAAAACAAATGGCAACTTTTATTAATGTAAAGAAGTAGTTCAGCGTACAATGAAGGGCTTAAACAAGCCTATATAGGGAACAAATTACAAGAACTAAAAAAAAAAAAAAAAAACAACAACAACATAAATAAGAAGTCTTGCTAAATTCTGCTCTAGTAGCTACCATATTGAGAGAAGGACCTCTTTTGATGGATGAGGAGAAGAAGAGGAAGAAGGAAAAGCACCAGGATGGATCTGGTGATGGGAAAGAAGAAGAAGGGGAGGCAAAAGAAGACATCAGTGAAAGAAGAGAGGAGGAAGCAAGGATACTTAATCCCTGCCCCAGCCCTGACTCCTAACACGCTGGTGCCATATTAGCTATGCTCATAAGAGAACGGCTGGTACTGATAATGGGTGACCCCAGCTCAATCGCACCAAAAGCTTGACGCAACGAGCCCCTACTTCGGATTTTGGCTGAAGGAGGATGGGAAGCATCTTAAGTCTCTGCCAACCCTGCCCTAACCAAGCTATCTTCAGCTTCGGAGGGCCATAACGCTTCTAAGAAGGATGTGATCTTTTCATCCCCGTTTTTACTTCAAACGTGTCACACTATAAGTTTTGGCTATGCTGATAAGGAAGACTTTGAGCACAGCTTGAGGTTTGAGGCTTTAGGAAGGCTAAAGAGTCTTTACACGAAGGGAATACCCTCTCGTCTGGCTTCTTATATGGAAGGTAAACTCAGTGGCATTTAATCCGTGCAGATTTCCAAGAAGATCTGCAAATAAGGTAGCGTCTGTTCAACCCCCCAATGTCATCTATAACCGTCAGATTTGATTGGCCTCGTGGTGTAAGTCTATTAAAGATACGCCTCGTACCCTGAAACGGCAGGAGCGCCTAATGTGAAAATCTAGACGAATGTCTCGTAACCCAGCGCATTTACTAAATAGATGAAGGGACACTAACACTAATGAAGGTTAGAGCTGAACGAACTGTGATAAAGGCTAGGCATCGCCAAAACCCTCCTCTCCGACTAAAAGGTCGGACATCAGGATTTTGAGGGGCTATTGTGGGGCCCAAGAATTTGTGGTCCTGGCCCATTTTTACATTGGGGCCCAAGGCCCGAGCCGAGGAGGGGTATAGCTGAGGACGTGTAATAAAAATCTAAGTAGCTTTGAGACATAGCCAAGGATAATTCTGTCCTCGGCATATCCGAGGCCCCCCTGAAAGAAAGGGCAAGAACGGTATAGGAACAGTTTTGGAAAAAATCTAAAATATCTATGTCAATAGAGAAGGGGACGCTGGATAGTATAACGACCAAGGACAAAGGGAAAGCTGCCATTACAGCCATTGAATATTCTGCATCTGACAGAGCCATGCTCTTCAGTTTTTACAACCACCCTCAACCACTTTGGGTATGGGCTGATGGGACAAGTATCAGTCCTGGAAAGTCGATCCTACACGTGGACGTAGGATAAGGGATACAGGCTAATATAAAAGGAGAAGCAAGCAATCCGGAAGAGTGGCTGGGAAAAAAGGCTAAGAACCAGAGCCTCCCAGACCGCCTTAAGGAGAATTACTCCTCGAGCGAACACGGCCTAATTCTATACGAACAAGGCCTAGCCTTTCAAACCCACGCTCTATAAGTGATATTGTTTGGGCCTTTTTACATGCGAACCCAACATCATTTTGGGTCGTTACAAATTGAGTCCTTACATCTACCTTGAACTTTTTTATTCTACCTTCCAATTAATAAAAAAAAGTAAAGAATTGTGAGTCTCACTCAAACATTGACTAAGGTAAATGGGTAATTCACATGCACCCCCAAAATAAAAGAAGAAAAAATAAATCTGAGTAAGTAGTTTGGATCTTGAAATGATTCTATCTATTTGCTTTTAAAATTAACAAACGTGATTTTACAAAGATTTGATTTTGACAGATATATAATACGTCATATGTTATACATATTCTATTAGATTTTAATTGTATTTCAATTTTTTCAAATGTGTCATTCTAATTATTCTATTATTTCATACCAAATGTCTCTATATTTTAAATATCCTCTAATTTCATGTCAAGTGTCCTTCCAATTATATTTTAGTTTTGTATCAATTACTTTTACATGCAAATTCGTATATTAGAAAAAAAAAAAGAAAAGATTATGCTAATATATATAATGTACGTTTGTGGGTTCTAATTAGTTCAACTGATAAAATCTTTTACTGTTGAATAAGAGATTTAAGATTTTTCTCAAAAGCCAATTAGTATTTTAGTTTGATGATAAAAGACAATAATTATAGAACAGGCTCCATAAATTGAAATACTATTGTATCTATCCAAAAAAAAAGTATAGTTATAAGCTAATTGTTATTTAATCATAATACTAACCATCAATTATGGGAATTCAAGTTAGCTCAATGGTAAATTGATAATTTTTTTTTTTTTTTTTCCTTTTAGTACTTTATGGCTGTGGTTCTCCTCCTTCTCCGGCTATCCAAAAACAATACTATTAGTTATCACTAGTGTGTAACTCTGTGCCTATGTATGAACATAATTAAGAACAATCACAATTACACGGTTCAAATTACACTTTTTTTTAGAAAATGTTTAAATTATACATAGTATTAACTTACATATTTTTTAAACCATAGATTTCTAAAATATGTAATGGTTTCTTGTTATTCATATGTGTGTGTGCGCACGCATGTGTGTGTGAGATTTAGAATTTAATTGGATTTTGACTCTTCAGTTTTTGTACCCAATAATTTACTTGCCACAAAAGTTTTAAAAATTAGATGAACATGTGATGCAAAATTGGACTCCAATTAAAATCTAATTAGATTTGAACTCTTCAATTTTTACACTCAATAATTTACTTGGCACGAAAATAAAAAATTAGATGGGACACATGGCGCATCATTGGACTCTAATTGAAATTCAATTTGAATTCTAATTTGATTTTCTCTGAACTTTAGCTTTTAATATATATATATATATATTTATATATAAATTTTGACATTTTAGTTTTTACATTCAATAATTCACTTACCACAAAAATTTTAAAAAAATTAGATGTATATATCGCGTAAAATTAAACTCCAATTGAAATCTAATTGGATTTAAACACTTCGATTTTTACACTTAATAATTTACTTGACATAAAAATTAAAAATTAGATGGAATACATGACGAACAATTTGACTCTCATTAAAATTCAATTTAGATTTTAATTTGATTTTCTCTAACTTTAGCTTGTTTTATATATATATATATATATATATATTTGATTCATTTCTTTATTATTATTATTTTTTGGAATAAAATTCTGGCTGGGAGGGAAATACAAGGGGGAGGGTGTACCCCTCTCCCCTAAATGATTTATTATTATAATTATATTATATTATATTATATTATATATACACCTTTGACCTATATATATATATATATATATTCAACTATGTCCAATTCAAAGTAAAAAAGAAAAAGAAAAAAAGAAAAAAGAAAAGAAAAGAAGATGACTCTAATCGATCCACGTAAAAAATTAAAAAATAAATAAAAATAGATTACCCTTTTTGTTTTAATAATAAAAATTGGATGACTCTAATGGAAACATTAACAAGTGGCCAAGTCGTTTTACGTACGTAATATAATAATAACTATTCGAGCTCTTCAAGGACCACGAGGAGATTTTTAAAATTCCCATTTTCTTCCAGTACTTAATACCTTACCCTTGACCGGCCGGCACTGGTTTTGTTATCTCTGAATGGTGCTTTTTCAATTTTCATGGATTAAAAATTGAGCTTGATCGTATTCTTTAATGATTAACAACGTCATTACTATTCTTTTGATAGCGATGTTATACTTATCAAGTACTCAGCCAAGTAGGGGTACACCCTCCCCCTTGTATTTCCCTCCCAGCTAGAATTTTATTCCAAAAAAAAAAGTACTCAGCTAAGAATTTTCTCAAAAAAAAAAAAAAAAAAAAAAAAAAGAAAAAAAAAAAAGGGTATTCAGCTAAGAATGCACGTCATGTGTCACATGTGGCAAAAATACTCTACTAATTAAAACTTGCAATATTATCCAATAAGATCAAACTCTTCCAAATTCAACAGATGATGTTTATATATACTAAACTTGACATTAATATTCTTCAAAAAAAAAAAAAAAAAAACTTTCACATGCATATTTGTTATTATCATATCAGTTATAAACCTATCATTTTTTTTTTTATTGGTAACAAAAAAATTTTGTCACAAGGACATTTGGTAACAAGGCTTAGGTGACAAATACGGTTTCATCACCATATGCCTTCAGCAACGAAATAAAGACATATTGTCATAAAAAGTTTTATCACTATAGCCCGCTTTTATTGTGGTGTGAATATTGTTAAGAATATTACAAATCTACTACATAAACTTACAAATATATGTGTCAATTTTTTTTTTTTTTGAGAAGAATATATGTGTCAATAATTACAACAAGAAAAAAAAAAAATCAATTTTTTATTTTTAATGGTATTGAGGTGGTACCAATCACATCTATTGTTATGTCAATATATAATATTTTTGTATTACTTTTATAGTAGTTTTAACATTTTTCAATTTGTTAAATATTAATTTATGTTGGAATATTTCATGTCAAATTTACTCTTAATCAAATTCAAATACATTGTATTTTTGCATTTTATGGATATATTGGATTGAGGGTTCAAGAACTAAAAGTGAAGTTGCTGAGAAACTGTTTTTGCTCAAGTGAAGTTGGGTTTCGATCCCGCAAGTTTGGCATATGGTGGTCATTTGAAATTCAATTGAGGAAGATTTCGCAAGAGTTTTTCTCGAGCGAAATGCTCAAACATGAGGCAAATCAATTAAGCTTTCTTTTGTTGTACCAACTTATACCCAACCTTTATATGCATCATTTCTCATGAAATTTAACACTAATTTCCACCTAAGAGTTTAGAGAAACTTAGCAAAAAATGAGCATAAAACACTTACTCATTCTCTCTACTCTCTCCCTCACACCATAGCTAAATCCTTTAGAGGAGATCAATTCATTCACACCCATCACTACCTTTGTATTATGAGGGTTGATTGAAGTTATGGAAAATCATTGGAGCACACCCATATTATGCCATGGTGTCTTGAATCCGCAATTTATCTAGTAGTTAGATTGAAGAAAGGACTCACAAAATCGGTTGCTAGCAAGAGCTCGAAAGGCTTGAGTACATAGATAACATTAGGCTTGAAGGGTTTTTTGCATATTATGTATTGCAACTATTTATTCTAATTGATCATTTTAACAGTGGTGCGAGGTTTTTATACCCTACTCTTGGGTTTTCCATTTCGATAACACATCCGATGTTATCTTGTGGGTTTTTTTATTTTATTTTATTTTAATGGGCTGCTCTATTTGCGCGCTTTATATGCTTATGAATTAATGTTTATCATGATGTTCATGCACACTTAAATTTGGTGTTAATTGTTAGATTAGTTTAAAAGTAATTAAACCGTAGTTTAATTTGGGGTTTAAATCATTATTTAGAGATAAGTAATTTCTCACAATTTACACTAGCTATTCAATTTTTTTACTCAGTTAAGCTCAGCAAGCTAAGATACCTCAAAATCTTCTCCCTTAGGCGACGCTAAGGGTTCTCCCTCTCATGTATCTACGAGCTGACTCCTTCCCTTAGATTGACTAAGGGGCTGTATTTTATTTTACCACACACCGATGGTAGATGACGTTATCAACAGCTTGGAGAACATGAAATTGACAACAGAAGAAGAGGAAGTAATAGCTATTTTGGATGAAGGTCAGAAGGAGGAAATTGAGAGTTGCGGTTTGAGCCTCTTTGGGAAATTTCTCACATGCAAACCATTCAACAAGAGACGTTGAGAAGAGCGTGGGGATTGGATGAGGGAGTGCAGATGGTGGAGGTTGGCTCAACTTGTCCCATTTCAAGTTCAAAACGGAATTTGAGATGGAAAGGATTCTTAAAAGCAGCCTATGGTCTTTTGATAATCAAGTGCTCTTGGTACAGAGGTGGAAACAAGGGATGATGACAGGGAACGTTAAGTTTGATTCAGTAGTAATATGGATTCAAATTTGGGGGGCACCTTTTGACATGGTTTCCCCAATAGTCGCAGTAGAGATAGGAAGTCAGTTAGGGCGAGTGGAGGAGGTTGAGAAACATCAGAGGCAAGATGCTTATAATCTTTTTATGTGAGTTAAGGTGGCCATTCCATTATCGAAACCGATAAGAAGGGGGGGGGGTTTGTAACAGGGTCGGATGGGAAGCGCACTTGGGTGACTTTCAAATATAAGCGCCTCCCTATGTTCTGCCATTGGTGCAATCTACTAGGGCATGACTTGAAGCATTGTGCATAGTACTTTGGTTTAACAAAGAATGGAGACACGGTGACATGCCAATATGGGGATTGGTTGAAGCCTACAGAAGGCTGCC